>NC_092707.1:144372665-144575909 GCF_047496885.1 Scyliorhinus torazame | reverse complement strand
CGTGTCTGCACTGGCTCTTGAAAAGAGCACCCCATTTAAGCCCACACCTCCACCCTATCCCCAGAACCCAGTAACCCCACCTAACCTAAGGGCAATTTAGCATGGTCAATCCACCTAACCTGCACATCTTTGGACTGTGGGAGGGAAACTGGAGCACCCGGAGGAAACACACGCTGACACGGGGAGAACGTACAGACAGTGACTCAAGCCAGGGAATCGAACCTGGGACCCTGGAGCAATGAAGCAACTGTGCTAACCACTGTGATACCGTGCCCCCCGCCCGCCCCCCCCCCCCCCCCCCCCCCCCCCCCCCCCCAAGTCTCACCTTCCACATTCTGGGAGGCACTGAAGGCAACGATTAGGGAAGAGATTATAGCCTACAAGGCTTATAGAGATAAGGAAGAGAGGGCAGCTAGGCAGCAACTGATCAACTCCACCCTGGAGGTCGACAGAATATATGCTGAGGCCCTGACCATAGAGCTTCTGGCAGAGAGGAAGAGGTTGCAAATGGACTTTGGTAAAAGACAGCAGAGGCCGAACTAAAAAAGATCAACCAAGCATTTGAGGCCTTCTGCCGGGGACTGTACACCTGCGACCCTCCCGATGGGGACTCGATGGACTGGACATGGACCATCACATAGTGAAGGAAGCAAAGATGTAATTTATGATAAGTTGTTCTAACAAATCATACAAGTAAATCTACCAAAAGCACAAAGAACAACAATTTTCTTGTTTACTCCAAAACATTATGAACTTCCATCTCTGTCCCAGTTACTGGATAGATTGAATTGAACACTCCCTCATTTCTTTGCTGACGTGCTGATGATTTAGTGCAAAAGGTGAAATCTGATACCAACTTGATACGCGCAGTTTTCAACCGTCAGAGTCACTAATTTGTTTGGACATGCTCTGTCAGGCAGAGAATTTTGGCACCGTTCTGCTGAGACTGAGTTAAGGAATGCTGAAATGGGGAGGATGTAAATGAATCTGTTGTAAACAGCAGCAGATCCTTACATCAGTTTGCATTCTGGATGTCTGCCCTTTACGCTGTTAAATCTGTCACCTGGGTCAGACGGTTCACATCCACGCCATGGTCTCAGGCTGGAAGCTTTTTTGAATCCAATTTTTAAAAAGAAATTTGCTAAAAGCAACCCCCTGGGTTGTGAATCATCAAAATGTGCACTGCGGGCCTCCTTGCATCATGAGTATGTCACCAGTCCAAACAAAAGCACTGGCAATGTTGGTCAGCATCAGATCAACACCCACATTCAACCAATGTTGTTTAAAGTTATGAATGTTTTTAACAATGTTACAACCATAAGGCTAGACGATATCGGGGGGAAATTAGGCAATGCGGCATGGTGACACACTGGTTATCACTGCTGCCTCACAACTCCCTGGACCCAGGTTCACAAAAAAAAATCATCCGGTCTTTAAGACAGAGACAGATAGGTTCCTGATTAATAAGGGGATCAGGGGAGAAGGCAGGAGAATGGGGATGAGAAAAATCTCAGCCATGTGTGAATGGAGGAGCAGACTTGTAGAATCATAGAATTTACAATGCAGAAGGTTCAATTCCCGCCTCGGGTGGCTGGCTGTGTGGAATTTGCACATTCTCCCATGTCTGCATGGGTTTCCTCCGGGTGCTCCGGTTTCCTCCCGTAGTCCAAAGATGTGCAGGTTAGGCGGATTGGCCATGCTAAATTGCCCCTTAGTGTCCGAAAGGTTAGGTGGTACTGGGTGGAGGCGTTGGCTTAAGTAGGGTGCTCTTTCCAAGGGCTGGTGCAGACTTGATGGGCCGAATGGCCTCCTTCTGCACTGTAAATTCTATGATTCTACAAGTCTGCTCCCCCATCAATCATGGCTGATATTTTTCTCATCCTCATTCTCCTGCCTTCTCCCCATAACCCCTGATCCCCTTATTAATCAAGAATCTATCTGCCTCTGTCTTAAAGACCGGATGATTTTTTTTTGTGATGTTGATTGGGGGATAAATATTGGCCAGGACACCAGGGATAACTCCTCTGCTCTTCTTCAAAGTGGTGGCATGGGATCTTTTGTATCCAGCTGAACAGGCAGATGAGACCTTAGTTTAACATCTCATCCAAAGATGGCACCTCTACCAATGCAGTTGTCCCTCAGCTGGAGTCAACCTGTGTCATTATTGTAGTGATCTGCACATCCGCATGTATACAAGGGGTTAATGTAAATACACTACAACTAAATAATCACTAGAAGGAGCACTAGAGAGGTATAAAATAGACGGGATCCAGGATCTCACTCTTCACAGGAACTACAGCTAGTGAGCAGGACACAGACAGACAGCTCACATGTAACATCTAGTACAAGCTCTGGAGAGAGAACAAACTTACTCAATAAAGTACTTGCTTCAACTGGAAGACTACGAGCTTCTTTCGGACATAAGAAATAATATATGGTACCAGGACTGGCTTCAGAAAGCTGACTAGACAGATTACACAAGATTCAGACAAAGAAAGATCGAAAAGAGATGAAAACTTGCACTGGACATTCGATGTGGGGAGGCTTCGCTGATTCGATGGAACTCGTTGGAACTCCACCACAGCTGGAAACAACCGGTAATTTAAGTTATAACTGGAAAAATTGTTTTCAAATGTTCCAAATATGTATTGTAGCTAATGATTTGAACACGGCCTCTGAAGAAATGGATATAGCACTGCAACTAGCAGGACACCAAGCTTGAGAAATCTATAACTCCTTTAATTACTTTGAAGGTGAAGGCAACACCAAATTAAAAGTAATACTTGACAAATTTGAAGATCACTGTAACACCTGCAATTATGCTGCTTTAAGAGACACACTGGTAATGGACCGATTAATTTATGGACTAGCAGATGAAAGTTCAAGGCAAGTAATTTTACAAGAAAAGGATTTAACATTAGAAATCGCTACACAAAAATGCCTTGCTCATGAACAAAAGCAAAATCAGTACCGTGAGCCTTTATAGAGAAAAATCGGAGAAAAAATACACCATGTGGCTGAGGCAGTTAAAATGGAGCCGCAGCACATTTTAAATGGCATTCATAATGATCGGGGGCAGTGGGCACATGCGCACATCCGCAAAAGATGCAAACTGAAAAAATTCTGTTCTGCGCATGCACAGGAAACTGAAACCGCGCATGCACAGTTGAGAAAAGACACATTGGGTGAAGATCGTTCTGCGCATGTGCAGGCCGCGCACGCGCAATTCAAAAATATCGTTCATCGTTCGAAGATCATTCTGCGCATGCGCAGTTGGGAAAAGACTGTACACCGTTCGATCATCGGGCGTTGTGCGCTTTTTCTTCAACTGCGCATGCGCAGATCCATCTTCCACCGGTGTGCAATCTTTTCACAACTGTGCATGTGCGGCTTGACGATCTTCGAACGATGTGCAATCTTTTTTGAACAGCGCATGCACGGTTTGCGCATGCGCAGAATGATCTTCACCCAATGTGTCTTTTCTCAATGCACTGTTCGAAGATGGATCTGCGCATGCACAGTTGAAGAAAAAGCGCACAACGCCCGATGATCAATTTGCACATGCGCAATCGATCAGCACCCATGACGTCCCAAGCGTCATGACATCATAAGACTCAGATCACGCCCACTTAAAGGGGAAATGCCTGAAAATCACAAACAAGACTCTTAAAGGTACAAAATCCAAACTTTTTACCTCGAAAGGCACAACGATGTCTCAACTTCAACAAAAAGTTGAAAATAACTTTTGCAGCACCATGGAACTAGCAATTTGCAGCATCCAAAGCAAAGAGCACATTAACAAATCCAAAACTAAAGAAGATGATTTGTTGATTAAAAGTGAAGCGCACAAAAACAAATCCAAAATCGCAGAAGATGATTTGTTTATCAAAGAATACTACTCAGACATGGCTGAGTTAATCATTGGCGGTTCTCAGCACACCAACTGGGGAGGTATCACCGGCGTGTCCTCTCCCCCCATCAGTGCTCGCTCACCTCCATACCTACAAGTTCCACCCTCACTGCCTGCTTCCCCCCCCACCACACCGACCACACAGAACCCCAACTCCACATGTGGTGCCCATGAGCGCATGCCTATGCATTTCTGTCTCCGTCCGGGGGGGGGTCTGTACTTACCTTTGCGCCCCCTTCAACTGAATCTCATTTTTAAAATGCTGTTGAAAATCTCGCCGACATGATGGTTTGAACAATCAGAGAGGGGGGATCATGTGGCGATGGGGTTTTTCTTAGAATTACTAAAGTCACTACAGTGCAGAAGGAAGCCATTCTTGCCTCCTGTTCCCCCCCCCCTTACTGCTGACGTTCAATTTTCCTTGAAGAAACCGATGAACGGTTGCCATCTCCGGGCGAACCACTGAATTGATCCTCTCAAGGCAAACTTGATTTTCTCCAGACTGAGAAACTCTACCATATTGCTGATCCACACTCCTGCTTTCGGGGGCTCCGAGTCGCTCCATCCCAGCAAAATCCGCCTCCTGTCATAATATACACACAAGTATATGATGGGGCACAGGCAGACAGTGAGTGACACCAATGATGACCAATGAGCATACAGAACACAGCAGCCAATCACCTGACAGACACTGCCACTATATAACCAGGGGGCACTAGTTTTCCCGCTCTCTTGGGATGCAGCCTCTGAGACAGTCAGAGCCCATGAGCAACAATTAGAACATACACCATGTGGTAGTAAGATAGTCTGGTCAGGTTAGCCTCAGGTCTCCAGTCAACTCAGCATAGTGTCAACCCACAGTTCAGCATGTTTAATAGTTCAGAGTTTAATAAAATAGAGTTGCATTTCTTCAAGTGTTGGAAGCCTGTCTCTCTCTCTGCTACAGTAAACGCAGTCCTCGCAGACCCGGCATACCCAACACATCATGGTACCAGTGAGTTATGTTTGCGTTTGACAGACCCACCTTGAGATAGTCTGCCTTTGACCAGCAATCAGCCATCCGGTAACATGGACAGCGTCCGCCCTCCCCCGCAGCTCCGCATCGCCGGCAACCTCGGTGCTAACTGGAATATTTCTAAGCAGAAGTTTCAGCTTTATCTTGAAGCCATCGACCTCGAGGCCGCATCGGATAGCAAAAAGATTGCCCTCTTACTCTCTACAGCCAGGGACCACGCTATCCACCTTTTTAACTCCCTCACCTTAGCTGAAGGTGAGGACAAGACAAAGTTCAAAACAGTCCTGCTGAGGTTTGACAGCCACTGTGACATCGAAGTCAAGGAGAGCTTTGAACGCTCTGTGTTCCAGCAGAGGCTTCAGGGTAAGGATGAACCTTTTCAGTCCTTCTTAACCCATCTCCTTATCCTTGCGCAATCCTGCAACTACGGCTCCACTTCCGACTCCATGATCCGCGACCAGATCGTTTTCGGGGTCCATTCCGATCCCCTTCGCCAGCAACTCCTCAAAGTTAAGCAGCTCACCCTCACCATCGCCATCGAAACCTGCATCCTTCATGAGCACGCTAATGACCGGTACTCCCATATCAAGGCAGCAGAGACAGCGCAGCAAGGCCTCCACGATGCGGAGAGGGTGCAGGCCGTAAAACAGCTCCAGGGCCTGAGTCTGTGCACAATGACCAAGGGGATGGCGAGGCCGAGGATCGAACAGCGCATGTGCGGTGGCGCACGGAATGTCCTGACGTCGGCGTCATGACGTGCAACAACTGTGGCTCCGCCCACTTAAAGCAGCAATGTCCCGCAAAATCTTGACGCTGTCTCTAGTGTGGCAAGCTTGGCCACTACGCAGCCCTGTGCAGATCTGCTCAACTGCCCACCACACAGCGATCCTAGCCGCAGCGCAGGAACGTCCAGTCAGTGCAGCAACCCGTCGCAGACTCCGACTCCGACATGGTTCCAGATCCCGACACCGAGGATCTCACATCTCCATTCCGGGTGGCATCATCACCAAGCATATGATGCTTTCCAAAAAAAAGGCTAATCCACTCCCAGTGCTGAACATTGATCCGGACGACGAGTGGTGTGCCACTCTTACGGTCAACGAATCTCGCATACGCTTCAGACTGGACACCGGCGCTTCAGCAAACCTCATTTCGAAGTCTGACCTGGATACCATCCACGTCAAGCCGAGCATTCTTCCATCGGCCTGCCAGCTCATCGACTACAATGGCAATGCCATTGCTGCCAGTGATTCATGCCAGCTTGTGGTTTCTCATCGTTCCTCAAGAGCCACCCTGTGTTTCGAAATAGTAGCGTCCAACAAAGCTTCTCTGCTCGGTGCTCAGGCCTGCAAAATCCTGAATCTTGTGCAGCGGGTTCACTCCATGTCGCCCACTGAGGCATCAGCCTCGCCAGATGCCAACTTTCAAACCCAATTAGATGACATCATAGCACGATACCACAGCATCTTCGAGGGTATGGGCACACTCCCCTACACATACAAGATACTTCTGAAACCGAATGCCACACCCGTGGTTCATGCACCGCGTCGGGTGCCGGCACTCCTTAAGGACCGCCTCAAGCAGCAGCTGCAAGACCTCCAGGACCAGGGCATCATTTCTAAGGTCATGGAAACCACAGACTGGGTTAGCTCCATGGTTTGAGACAAAAAAACGTCAGGGGAACTTCGCATTTGTATCGACCCCAAAGATTTGAATCGTAACATCAAGAGGGAACACTACCCCATCCCTAAGCGAGAAGAGTTCACTAGCGAAATGGCTCACGCCAAGTTATTTACGAAGCTGGATGCCTCCAAGGGATTTTGGCAGATACAGCTGGACGCATCCAGTCAAAAGCTCTGCACTTTTAACACCCCATTTGGTAGTTACTGTTACAACCGGATGCCCTTTGGCATCATCTCCACCTTGGAGGTATTCCACCGAATAATGGAGCAAATGATGGAGGGCATCGAGGGGATGCGAGTGTACATCGATGACATCATTGTCTGGTCCACAACTCCTCAGGAACACATTGACCGCCTCAAGCGAGTGTTCCATAGGATCCACGAGCATGGCCTCCGACTCAACAGAGCCAAGTGCTCGTTCGGTCAAGCAGAAATAAAGTTCTTCGGCGACCATATTTTGCAGTTTGGTGTGCAGCCAGACGAAATAAGGTGGCGGCGATCAATGCTATGAAGACACCGGAGGACAAGAAGGCGGTCCTCCGCTTCCTAGGGATGGTCAACTTCCTTGGGAAATTTATCCCCAACCTCGCATCTCACACCATAGCTCTCCGCAATCTTGTAAAAAAGAAACACCGACTTCAAGTGGCTCCCCGCTCATGAGCGAGAGTGGCGTGAGCTCAGGACGAAACTCACCAAGGCCCCGGTCCTGGCGTTTTTCGACCCTGCCAAGGAGACGAAGATCTCCACCGACGTGAGCCAGACTGGCATTGGGGCAGTACTCCTCCAGCGCGATGAATCCTCCCCCTGGGCCCCAGTCGCATATGCATCTAGAGCCATGACCCCTACTGAGCAGCGATATGCTCAAATCGAGAAAGAGTGCCTGGGCCTCCTCACGGGGATTGACAAATTCCATGATCACGTGTATGGATTCCCCAAGTTTATGGTCGAAACGGACCACAGGCCACTGGTTCACATTATACAGAAGGACCTCAATGATATGACGCCACGCCTACAGCGTATCGTCCTCAAACTCCGACGCTATGATTTCGACCTGGTCTACACCCGGGCAAGGAGCTCATTGTGGCCGATGCACTCTCTCGCTCCATTACCACGCCATGCGAGCAGTCGGACTTCGTCTGCCAGATCGACGGCCATGTTGAGTTCTTCGCATCCAACTTTCCGGCCACTGACGAAAGGGTCGTGCAGATTCGTCAAGAGACGGCCAGGGATCCTTTACTCCAACGGGTCATGCGCCATCTCACAGGTGGTTGGCCGAAGGGCCAGTGCCCACAGTTCTACAATATAAAAGATGACCTGGCAGTGGTCGATGGCATACTAATGAAACTGGACAGGATAGTAATACCACAGAGTATGCGAGAGCTCGTCCTCGGCCAACTCCACGAGGGTCACCTGGGGGTGGAAAAGTGTCGCCGGCGAGCCCGAGAGGCAGTATATTGGCCTGGCATCAATGACGACATCGCCAACACTGTCCTAAATTGCCCAACGTGCCAACGGTTCCAGCCGGCTCAGCCGAAAGAGACTTTGCAGCCGCACGAACTGGTGTCGTCCCCATGGACCAAGGTTGGCATTGATCTTTTCCACGCAAAAGGCCGGGTCTACGTCCTCCTCGTGGATTATTTTTCAAACCAGAATTCGTCGCCCGCCACAGAGACTGAACTTATAGACTGAATGTTGCATTGCCTTGTGCTTCCTTTACACATCTGTACATATTGTTTCTTCCTAATTTGTTGTATGCCCTCTCTCTGCACTAGACATCTTCCCATGTAAATACGTTCACGTATTCTGTATATAGATCAGCTCCTACTCATGTAAATACGCTCACATACTTTGTACATAGTCAGGCTCATACACACACCCACAGCTGAAGGTACCGGAACCTGTTCCCATCCGGCAACTCAAACTCCTCCTCCAGTGCCTCCCAAGGTCAGAAAGTCCTCCTGAATGAATAGGTCCCCAAATCTCTCAATCCTTGCCCGCTGCCACCTCCTAAAGCCCCCATCCAGCCCCCCTGGGGCAAACCGGTGGTTGTCACAAATTGGTGATCACACTGACGCCCCCTCCAATCTCATGTGCTGCCTCCATTGCCCCCACACCCTCAGGGCTGCCACCACCATAGGGCTCGTAGAGTACCGAGCCGGCGAGAACGGCAGAGGCGGCGTTAGTAAAGCCTCCAAACCCGGGGCCTTGCAGGATGCCGCTTCCAGTCACTCCCAAACTGACCCCTCCCCCACTACCCACTTCCTAACCATCGATATGTTGGCCGCCCCGTTATAGTTAATAAAGCTCGGGAGGGCCAAGCCCCCCTCTCCGCGACCCCGTTCCAGGAGTGCCTTTGTTACTCTCGGGGTTTTGCCCGCCCACACAAAGCCCGATATCGCCACATTCAGTTTCCTGTTAAAGCCTTTGGGAGAAAAATCGGAAGACATTGAAAAAAGAAGAGCCGTCTTGGAAGGACCGCCACCTTCACCGTCTGGATCCTCCCCGCCAGCGTCAGCGGGAGCATGTCCCATCTGTGGAAGTCCCTTTTCATTTGATCGACCGCTTTGCCCAGATTTATCTTATGAAGCTGCCCCCAATCCTTAGTCACTTTAATCCCCAGATATCTAAAACTCCTCTCAGCCACTTTAAAAGGTATCTCCTTCAGTCTCCTTTCCTGCCCCCGTGCTTGGATCACAAACATCTCGCTCTTTCCCATATTTCACTTTTAACCTGAAAATCGCCCAAATTCTCCTAGTATCTCAATGAATTCGGCCAGGCCCACCCCCCACCGGGTCTGTGACAGAGCAGCAAGTTGTCCGCATATAGAGAGACTCTGTGCTCCACTCCCCCCCCCCCCTCACTATCCCCCGCCAGGCATTCGATGATCTAAGGGCCATTGCTGAGGGCTTTATGGCCAGGGCAAACAGTAATGGGGAGAGCGGGCACCCCTGCCTTGTCCCCCTGCAGAGACTAAAGTATTCTGATCGGTTGCTTCTTACATTTGCCACCGAGGCCTGATATAACAGTCGGACCCAATCCACAAATTCCTGCCCGAACCCAAACCTGCCTAAAATATCCCATAGGTATGTCCACTCCACACGATCGAAAGCCTTCTCCGCTTCCATGGCTACTGCCACCTCAACATCGCGCCCCTCCGCTAGCATCATTATAACATTAAGAAGCTGTCTAATATTGGACGTCAGATGCCTGCCCTTCACAAATCCCATCTGATCATCCCCGATTACCTCTGGGATGCAATCCTCTATTCGAGTGGCCAAGATCTTTGCCACCAATTTAGCATCCACATTCTAAAGGGAAATTTACCTGTATGATGCACAGCTCTCCGGGTCCTTGTCTCGCTTCAGGATGAGAGAGATTGATGCCTGTGATTAGCTTTGGGAGAAGCACTCACAGCTCCTTGGACTCGTTAAAGGTCTTGACCAGAAGTGCCCCCTGTAGCCCAGAAAAATAATAAAATTCCCCAGGGAATCCATCAGGTCCCGGGGTCTTGCATCGCCCCCAATCCGTCTATCACCTCCCAGAGCCCAATTGGGGCCCCCAGGTCTTCCATCAGCTCCTCATCTACCTTCAGAAACTCTAGCCTCTCCAGGAATTGATACATACCCTCCTCCCTGACTGGGGGTTCTGACTCATATAGTCAACTATAGAATTCACGGAACACGTCGTTAACCACCCCCGGGACAATCACTACCTTCCCCCTCATGTCCTTTATTTTCCCTATTTCTCTCGCCGCCTCCTGCTTCCTCAGCTGATGTGCCAGCATCCTGCTAGCTTTCTCCCCATATTCATATACTGCCCCTTTTACCCTCCTCAGCTGTCCCTCCGCCTTACCTGTGGACAGGAGCCCAAATTCCATTTGGAGTCTCTGACGCTCCTTCAGGAGCTCCTCATTCGGAGACTCCGCATATCTCCTGTTCACCTGTAAGATTTCTCCTATCAATCAGTCCAACTCCGCCCGTTCAGTCTTCTCCCTATGGGCCCTGATCAAAATACATTCCCCTCTAATAGCCGCCTTCAATGCCTCCCACACCACCCCAGCCACGGTCTCTCCCGTGTTGTTGTTCTTTATATACCCCCGAATGCCTTCCTCAAGGGGCTGGTTTAGCACAGGGCTAAATCACTGGCTTTGAAAGCAGACCAAGGCAGGCCAGCAGCACAGTTCAATTCCCGTACCAGCCTCCCCGAACAGGCGCCGGAATGTGGCGACTAGGTGCTTTTCACAGTAACTTCATTTGAAGCCTACTTGTGACAATAAGCGATTTTCATTTCATTTCACTTGCTCACAGATCTCGTCGTCCGCTAACTGCCCGGCATCTAATCTCCGCTGTGGGCGCTGGGACTTTCCCGTTCTTACCCACAGGTCTATCCAATGAGGCGCGTGGTCTGACACCCCAATTTCTGAGTGCTCCGTGTCCTCCACCCCCACTAACAGTGTTTTGTGTTTTATCCAGTACAAAGAAATCTATCCTGGAGTATGCCTTGTGCACATGGGAGTAAAATGAATATTCCTTGCTCCGTGGCCTCCCGAATCCCCACGGATCCAGCCCCCCCCCATGCGTTCCATGAACCCCGCAGCTCTTTCGCCATTGCTGATACCTTCCCTGGCCTAGAGTCGACCGGTTCATTCTCGGATTTAGGACCTTGTTGAAGTCACCCCCCATAACCAGCCGGTGAGAGTCAAGGTCCGGGATCTTTCCCAGCACCTTCCTGACAAACGAGACATCATCCCAGTTTGGGGCATATATATTTACCAACACCACTGCCATTCTCTCCAGTTTCCCGCTAACCATAATAAATCTGCTTCCCGGGTCTGCCTCTATCTTCCCTACCTCAAATGCCACCCTTTTGTAAATCAGGATGGCAACTGAAGTGTTGGGTACTCTGATACACAGACGAACCAACACGGTTGCGAATGGTACAACGCAGTTTTATTTCAATCAACTATTAACATAGTAAACTCTGGTTCTCAGCACATGGTGAATGCCTGAGTGGCTGACAATGAGGTCTGTGCCCTGAGCCGTCTCCTGCTCGAGTGCCCAGGAAGTGTCGTGTTCCCTGTTTTGTACTGTGTATGCTCCTGTCTGTGATTGGCTGTCATGTTGTGTGTGTTGATTGGTCCGTTGATCTGTCCATCATTGTGTGTGTATGTATGTGCTGTGATGTTCACCTGAATATCATGACATTATCCTTTTTTACAAGATTATGTGCCTACGTGGTTATAAATAGAGATGTGTACTGAGTGTAGCTAAATGTGTGTGTGTGTAATATTTACAGCATGTACATGGGGCTTAACTACATACAAGGGGCGATGTCGGGTGTGACATAATAACGAGGTTGTAGCATAAACAAAGAAGGGGGAAATGTTGAACGATAAAACAAATTCCTGTAATGATAAGAACATAAACATATTAACACAGTGGTTGCGTGAGTTCAATGTATAAACAGTCCCATAAGTCCAGTCTAGAAGGTGGGCGACGAATTCGGGTTGACCGCCTCAAGGGTAGGTCTGGAACCACCGGCTGAGGAACGGGCCTGGCCACGGGCGACAACGGAAGGGGCATGGTAGCAGACAGCGCCACAAAGTCGATATCAGGAACAACAGGAGGGCACGGTGTCAGTGTAAGTTCCCGTAGCGAGTGTGGAAGCAGGCGAAGAGCCCGGCGATTGTGCCTACGAATGGATCCATCAGGCATGCGAACCAGGAACGAGCGGGGAGCCACGTGTCGGAAAACTTCGGCAGGTGCTGACCAGCCACCTTCTGGAAGGTGGATGCGGACGTCGTCTACAGGCGCCAGGGCGGGGAGATCAGTTGCCCGTGTGTCATATGACCTCTTCTAGCGACCGCGCTGCAGTTGCGTCCTATGCAGTACCGGAGCATGGTCGATTGTGGGTGCCAGAATGGAAGGCACAGTGGTGCTGAGGGCGCGACCCATCAACAGCTGGGCTGGTGAGAGACCAGTGGCTAGTGGGGCCGAGCGATAGGCCAGCAGGGCGAGGCAGAAATCCGATTCGGCAGCAGCAGCCTTGCAGAGGAGCCGCTTGGCAATATGAACGCCCTTCTCCGCCTTTCCATTGGACTGGGGATGCAGAGGGCTAAACGTCACGTGTGTGAAGCCATACGAAGCAGCAAAGGAAGACCATTCCTGGCTGGCGAAACAGGGCCCATTTTCCGACATGACAGTCACCGGAATGCCGTGGCAAGCGAAGGTGTCTTTGCAGGCCTTTATGACAGCGGGCGAAATCAAATCGTGCAGGCGTATGACCTCTGGGTAGTTGGAGAAGTATTAAACAACGATGACATAGTCCCTGCCGAGCGCGTGAAAGAGGTCCGCACCCACCTTCGCACAGGGGAACATCACCAGCTCATGGGGCAGAAGCGTTTCAGGAGGTAGCGCCTGCTGAAACCTTTGGCAGGTGGGGCAGTTGAGCACCATATTGGCAATATCATCACTGTTGCCCGGCCAGTATACCGCCTCTTGGGCCCTCCGTCTGCACTTCGCGACCCCCAGGTGGCCTTCGTGTATTTGATCGAGAACCAGCTTGTGCATGCTGTGTGGAATCACAATCCGGTCCAGCTTCAGAAGGACACCATCAATGACGGCCAGGTCGTCTCAGACATTGTAGAACTGCGGGCACTGCCCTTTGAGCCACCCTCCCGTCATGTGGCACATCACACGTTGTAGAAGGGGGTCGGCTGCAGTCTCTCGGCGAATACGGGCCAGACTGGAGTCGTCAGCTGGCAGATTTGCTGATGTGAAGGCCACCTGCGCCGCGACCTGACATACAAACCCCTCCGAATCTGGCGGCGTGCTCACTGCTCTAGATAGGGCATCCGCAATGATAAGGTCCTTCCCTGGGCTGTAGACCAGTCAGAAGTCGTACCTCCTAAGTTTAAGTAGGATGCGCTGGAGGCGAGTGGTCATCTCGTTCAGGTCCTTTATGATGCTGACCAGGGGGCGGTGGTCAGTTTCAACAGTGAACCGGGGAAGACCATACACATAGTCATGGAACTTGTCTAAACCGGTTAGCAAGCCCAGGCACTCCTTTTCGATCTGCGCGTAGCGCTGCTCTGTGGGGGTCATGGCCCGCGATGCATAGGCGACCGGGGCCCATGACGCAGTGTCTTCCCGCTGCAGGAGCACTGCCCCAATGCCGGACTGGCTGGCATCAGTCGAGGTTTTAGTGGCACGAGACGTGTCGAAAAACGCCAATACCGATGCTGTGGTGAGCTTGAGTTTGAGCTCCTCCCATTTCTGCTGGTGTGTGTGCAGCCACTGGAATTCCGTGGACTTTTTGACGGGGTGGTGCAGAGCTGTCGTGTGGGAGGCAAGATTGGGAATGAACTTCCCCAGGAAGTTGACCATGCCTAGGAAGCGTAGCACTGCTTTCTTGTCTGCCGGCTGTGGCATGGCTGTGATGGCGCTCACCTTGTCTGCATCCGGACGGACCCCTGACCGGGAAATGTGGTCCCCCAGGAACTTCAGCTCGGTTTGGCCAAAAGAACACTTGGCTCGGTTGAGGCGCAGGCCGTTTTCCCGTATGCGTGCAAAGACATGTTGGAGACGATAGATGTGCTCCTGTGGTGTGGTGGACCAGATGATGACGTCGTCCATGTATATGCGCACCCCTTCGATGCCCTCCATCATCTGCTCCATGATCCTGTGAAAGACCTCGGATGCCGAGACGATGCCAAATGGCACTCGGTTGTAGCAGAACCTGCCGAAAGGGGTGTTGAAGGTGCACAGCTTTCGGCTGGACGGATCGAGTTGGATCTGCCAAAAACCCCGAGAGGCATCCAGTTTCGTAAATATTTTCGCCTGAGCCATTTCGTTCGTGATCTCTTCCCGTTTGAGTATGGGGTAATGTTCCCTCATAATATTGTTATTGAGGTCTTTTGGGTCAATACAGATCCGGAGCTCGCCAGAGGGCTTCTTGACACACACCATGGAGCTGACCTACGGCGTGGGCTCTGTGACCCTGGATAGGACCCCTTGGTCCTGGAGATCCTGCAGCTGCTGCTTGAGGCGGTCTTTGAGTGGCGCAGGGACTCTGTAAGGTGCATGAATGACCGGGGTGGCTCTCGTTGACCTCGACGTTGAAGTGTTGGTCGAGCTTGAGAAGGACCGTCTTGTATTTGGATTTGTCCTCGCCTTCCGCGAACACCAGAGAGCTGTAGACATGGATGGTGTGCTGACCTGCGGTGGTGAGGAGGATGCCGATCTTTCTGGTGTCCGAGGCGCTCTCTTTTTCGTTGGCTTCCAGAAAGAGCTGGAAGAGCTGTTTGAACAGCTTCCAATTGACGCCGAGGTTCCCAGTGACTTGCAACGGCTGCGGTGTGTTGACAGTGTCCATGGCGCAGGATGGCAGATTTGTGGGTAGGTATCAAATCACTCCTGGTATCATGAAGTGTTGTGTACTCTGATACACAGACGAACCAACACGGTTGCGAATGGTACAAAGCAGTTTTATTTCAAATAAATATTAACATAGTAAACTCTGGTTCTCAGCACATGGTGAATGTCTGAGTGGCTGGCAATGAGGTCTGTGCCCTGAGCCGTCTCCTGCTCGAGTGCCCAGGAAGTGTCGTGTTCCCTGTTTTGTACTGTGCATGCTCTTGTCTGTGATTGGCTGTCGTGTTGTGTGTGTTGATTGGTCCGTTGATCTGTCCATCATTATGTATGTATGTATGTGCTATGATGTTCACCTGAATATCATGACAGCAACCCCCCTTTTTTTAAAGTCCAGTTCCGAATGGAATACTTGTCCAACCCATCCCTTCTTCTGTCTAATTTGGTCTCCCAGCTTCAAGTGTGTCTCCTGTAACATGGCCAAGTCCACTTTTAGCTGTCTCAAGTGTGCGAACATGGGCCCTTTTGACCGGCCCATTCAGTCCACGATCATTCCACATAACCAGTCTGGTCAGGGGGGGCTCCTGACCCCCTCCCCTGTTGATCAGACATGACCTTTCCTAGGCCAGTCCTTAGCCCATGTCCCGCACCTCCCCTGCCCCCCCCCCTCGGCAGTCACCGCCACCTGGTCTCCATCTCCAACCTCCTAAGAGTCCCCGAGCATCTTCTCCAGCATCTTTCTCACATACGCATCGGCATCCGATCCCTCCTTTCCCTCTGGCAAACCGATGATCCGGATATTCTGCTTGCGAGAACGATTCTCCAGGTGCACCACCTTCTCCAACAGCCGTTTCTGCTGATCCTGTAGGAAACTAATTTCCATTGCCATCGCAGTGGACTGCTCCTCTTGTTCCACCGCCAGCTCCTGCAACTTTTGGATCGCCTGTCCCTGGGTCGTCACTTTCCCCTCCACCCGGTCGACCACCTCCTTAATCGAGGCCACCACCTGGGTCAGGTCCTCTGCACACTCCTTACGATGCCAGCCGAACTTCTCGTCCAAGTATTTAACCCACTGATCCATCATCCATTGAGCTGGCGTGGTCGAACTTTTCTGCTCTGCCATTGCATCCACCAAACTCTGAACTTCACTCCCAACCAACTTATGATTTCTTCATTTACGATTGTTTCTTGAGCGCAGCTCCATATACTAGGGGTTGTCCTCCTCTCCTCTCCTTTTATCCACTTATGTTGAAAAATTCCCACAGAAATCCAGCTTAAAAGCCGTTAAAAGACCACTAAGAGTGGGAGCTGCTAAATGTGCGACTGTTCACTCCATGGTCGCCACCGGAAGTCCGTTAATTCCTTAAATTCAACGCCACTCCACACAACTCTATGTGTAAAGACATTTCTCAGGTTATCTTTCATTAGATCCCACATCTATGTCCCTTTGTTTAAAATCTCTCTGTTGATAAAATAATCCTTTGCTTTTTTCTTTCTGATAAACTTTCACTCCTTGTCACTGTATCTATTTTCTCACTCTTTCCTTCTCCTTCTCTGCAAGTGTCTCCTTCCCTCTCTTTTCCTTTTGTATTCCCATTCTATCCTCATTCTTCTCAGTAGGCTGGATTTGACCATTTTCAGCAGGGTGAGAGAGGCGGAGTGGGAAGTGTGTGGTCTGCTTGCTCGTACCCCTAACATAGAACATACAGTGCAGAAGGAGGCCATTCGGCCTATTGAGTCTGCACCGACCCACTTAAGCCCTCACTTCCACCCTATCCCCATAACCCAACAACCTCTCCTAACTTTTTTGGACACGAAGGGCAATTTATCATGGCCAATCCACCTAACCTGCACGTCTTTCAGGACTTGTAGGAGGAAACCGGAGCACCCGGAGGAAACCCACGCAGACACGGGAGAACGTGCAGACTCCGCACAAACAGTGACCCAGCAGGGAATCGAACCTGGGAAGCCACACTGCTAGCCACGTGTGCTACCGTGCTGCCCGGTACCTGTCATCCAAACTGAGCCAATCGAATCAGATGGCCAGGCCGGCAGCAATTGAGGCAGCCAATAAGGGGGACTAAGCGGGAGAGGGGTTAGGTCGTGATCAGGAAGTCGGTCTCAGCCACCAATTTGAAGGCCCCGTGACCTTTCGTGCTCTCCCTTTATTTGTTAATGCAGCCTAAAAAAAGCTGAAGAAATGAAGCCTGCTCCCAACCAAACCAGCAGGCTCTGTTGCTGCATATAGCCATGGTCTACCTGGGAGACCTTTCCTTCCTCCCTGTGCTGCTTCTCCATACCTTTATAAAATTGTTTTTATTCATTTCCGGGTATGTGGGCGTCGCTGGCTAGGACAGAATTTATTGCCCATCCCTAATTGCCCTTGAGAAGGTAATGGTGAGCTGCCTTCCTGAACTGCTGCAGTCCCAGTATTGTTGGCACACCCATAGTGCTGTTCAGGAATAAATTCCAGGATTGCCGTATAACACTCCCAAACCTTTCCCAGTCCTACACCACAAAAAATGGAGTGGACAGTGGAGAATTGCAGAGGTTTGGCTCTTTAATAAGCCCAATAGCTTGTTAATTGTTTACTATAAAATGGCAGGCATGTTTTCCATTTTGACACCAGCTCGCCTCCAGTATTATTGGACACTGGCATGATGATGTCAGATAGCCGACCTGACATCATCACAACCTGGGCTGGATTCTCCGCCCCGCGACGCCGGCAACGCGGATCGCGATCAGGCAGAGAATCAGGCATCCACCTGAAATTGAGATTCCCGCCAGGCACCAAACTGACCGCTATGCTCTTGCATGGTGGCAGGGTCAGAGTTTATCCCCGTTCACTAGCAGGAGGATACAAATGGATCCGAATGGCCCATTTGCATTCCTTTAGCATACCTGGCACCAGAATCTCTGGGCCCTCGCGATTCTCCGGTCCTCTGGACAGGGAATCACCTGGGTGGGGATTATTACAGGTATCACCAAACGTGAACCTGACGTGGTGACCCTCGCGGTTGTTATATTACGTTGTGTAATATCTTATTACTCATTTGCTTCTTTCCAAGATGATCCTGAATTCGATGTTCATTAACACTCAAAGTCTCCAATTAAACTAAATAGGGAGACCCCCCCCCAGAGACCACCTTAAATGGGAGACCCCCCAGGAACTGCCTAAAATGAGAGACCCCCAGGGATCTCCTAAATAGCGATATCCTCCACAGGGGCCCCTAAATAAGGAGAATGATGCACGATCAATTACACAAAGACGAGGGTAGGATGTAATCGAGGCTTTATTACACTGAGATGTGTGGCCTCCTACAGCAGCTGACAAAATGGCTGCTGTACTGGGAGCACACATATTTATACTCCGCCTACTGGGCGGAGCCAGCAGGCAGGGGTCTACCCCGTACCTGTAGTACAGGAGCCTTACCATAAAGCACCTATATCAACATCCTATATATACAATATCTCCATCAGTGGTGACTACCACATTCGCCCCCTGTTAAAAAAATGAGTCCTGCGGGGGTGGTGGAGAACTATATACAGAAAGTTGTGTTTTAAAAGTACAGATAATATTACAAATTCAGGCGGTCCGGTGCCTTGGTCTGTCGTTGGGAGCGCTGCAGTGCTGGTGGCGACTCCGGTGGCGTCTTGGTCTTCGGTGACTCCAGGAGCGTGTCGAAATCCTCTTCATCCCCGGGTGTGAGCAAGGGGAGGGCGGATTGTCCCGGAGTGGGGGCTGCGGTGGGGTGCGCCGGGTGGAGGGAGGGTGGCGCAGGGTCGGAGGGGGGGGGTTGTGTGTGGAACCAGCTGGTGCCAGGTCCCTGAGGAAGACTGTGTCTTGGCGGCCATCGGGGTACGCTACGTAGATTGTCATGCAAGGTTCGGAGTCGATCCACTTGTGTGCTGGCACATGTACCTCGGGATAGGGCATCGGGGGGCTCGTTGAGCTTACCGGGGTGATACAAAATCTCGTAATTGTAGGTGGAGAGCTCGATCCTCCACCTCAAGATTTTATCGTTTTTGATCTTGCCCCATTGTGAGTTATTAAACATGAAGGCAACCGACCATTGGTCAGTGAGGAGAGTGAATCTCCTGCCGGCCAGGTAATGCCTCCAATGCCGCACAGCTTCAACGATGGCTTGGGCCTCTTTTTCGGTGGAGGAGTGCCGAATTTCGGAGGCAAGGAGGGTGCGGGAAAAGAATGCCACGGGTCTGCCTGCCTGGTTGAGGGTGGCGGCCAGAGCGACGTCTGATGCATCGCTCTCGACTTGGAAGGGGAGTGTCTCGTCGACAGCGTGCATCGCGGCCTTGGGCGATGTCGGCCTTGATACGGTTGAAGGCCTGGTGAGCCTCGGCCGTCAGTGGGAAAGCGGTGGATTGAATGAGTGGGCGGGCCTTGTCCGCATAATTTGGGACCCACTGGGCGTAATATCAAAAGAACCCCAGGCAACGTTTCAGGGCCATGGGGCAGTGGGGGAGGGGGCGTTCCATGAAGGGGCGCATGCGATCGGGGTCGGGCCCCAGAACTCCGTTCTGGACCACATAGCCGAGGATGGCTAAGCGGTTCGTGCTGAACGCGCACTTCTCCTTGTTATACGTGAGGTTGAGGAGTGTGGCGGTGTGGAGAAATTTGGCAAGGTTGGCGTCATGGTCCTGCTGATCATGGCCGCAGATGGTGACATTGTCCAGGTACGGGAAAGTGGCCCGCAGCCTGTACTGGTCAACCATTCGGTCCATCTCCCGTTGGAAGACCGAGACCCCGTTGGTGACGCCGAAGGGAACCCTAAAGAAATGGTAAAGGCAGCCATCTGCCTCGAACGCAGTGTATGGGCGATCCGCCTTACAGATGGGGAGCTGGTCGTAGGCAGATTTCAGGTCGACTGTCGAGAAGACCCGGCACTGTGCAATCTGATTGACCATATCAGATATGCGTGGGAGGGGGTACGCGTCGAGCTGCGTGTACCGATTGATGGTCTGACTAGTCAACGACCATCCTGTTTTTCGCCCCAGTTTTGACCACTACCACTTGGGCTCTCCAGGGGCTGTTGCTGGCCTCGATGATGCCTTCCCGAAGCAGCCGCTGGACTTCAGACCTGATGAAGGTCCTGTCCTGGGCGCTGTACCGTCTGCTCCTGGTGGTGACGGATTTGCAATCCGGGGTGAGGTTTGCAAAAAGGGAAGGTGGGTCGACCTTAAGGGTCGCGAGGCAGCACACAGTAAGGGGTGGTAGGGGCCCGCCGAATTTCAGGGTTAGGCTCTGGAGGTTGCACTGGAAGTCCAGGCCGAGTAGCAAGGCAGCGCAGAGGTTGGGGAGGACATAGAGGCGGAAGCCGCTGAACTCCACGCCCTGGACAGTGAGAGTGGCGAATCAGTACCCCCGCATCGCCACAGAGTGGGACCCGGAGGCCAGGGAGATTCTCTGGTTAGCAGGGTGTACCGCGAGGGAGCAGCGCCTTACCGTATCAGGGTGAATGAAGCTATCAGTGCTCCCGGAGTCCAGCAGGCAGGAGATCCCGTGCCCGTTGACCTTCACTTTAGTTGAAGCAGTCGCGAGGTTGTGTGGTCGAGACTGGTTAATCATGACCGAGGCGAGACGCAGCTGGTCATTGGCGGTTGCAGGCGATGAGTGGCCGGATGAGGTGCCCAACCGGCTTGGGTCCTGAGTCGGGTAAGATGGCGGCGTCCACGGGCCGCAAGTGTCGTGGGGAAAGCAAGATGGCGGCGCCCGTTGGTCCTGGGAGGAACAAGATGGCGGCGCACACTGGCCGCACGTGTTGCGAGTCGAGCAAGGTGGCGGCGTCCACTGGCCGCACATGGTCCTAGGAGGTTAAGCTGGCGGCACCCACTGGCTGTACGTGGGGGTTGCCGGGACAATAACGGCGATTGAGCGGGCCTGGCATACTGCAGCGAAATGTCCCTTCTTGCCACAGGCTTTACAGAGGGCGCTCCACGCCGGGCAGCGCTGTCAGCGGTGTTTTGCCTGCCCACAGAAGTAGCATTTGGCCCCCCGGTTGTTTGGCTGCCGCGGGGCACAGGCGTGGGATTGGCTGAGGGCGGTCGCTGATGGGGTCCACGATAGAACATAGAACATTACAGCGCAGTACAGGCCCTTCGGCCCTCGATGTTGCGCCGACCTGATGTTGGGCGGCCGTCTGCGGAGTCCGCGATGCACAGGGGGGGGAGTGGGCCGTGCGGTCGGGGCATAGGCCTGAATGTTGCATGATGCGACCGTAAGTGAAAGCGCGAGTTTTTTGGTCGCCGCGAGGTCTAGCGTGGCCCCCACTAAGAGGCGCTGGCAGATGTAATCAGACCCTATGCCCGTAACAAATGCGTCTCTCATTAGCAAATTCGAGTGTTCCGTGGCCGAAACGGCCTGACAGTCACAGTCTCTAACTAGGGGGAGCAGGGCGCGCCAGAAATCTTCCACCGACTCACCGGGAAGTTGACGCCGCGTGGAGAGGAGGTGCCTGGCGTAGAGTGTGTTAGTCCGCTGAGCGTAGTTTTCCTTCAGTAGTGCCATGGCCTTTGCGTAGGTCGGCGCGTCCTGGACAAGTGGAAAGGCGATGGAGCTCAGCCGCGTGTAAAGGATCTGGAGCTTCTGGAATTTCGTCTGGCGCAGACCCGATGTACGCTTCAAAACAGCCTAGCCAATGTTCAAAGTCCTTTTTGGCGTTGTCTGCTTGCGGATGCAGCTGCAGGCGATCTGGCTTGATGCGGAGGTTCATCTTCTGAAAAACTCAGTGTAATAAATTGATGCACGATCAATTACACAAAGAGAGTAGAATGTAATCGAGGCTTTATTACACTGAGATGTGTGGCCTCCTACAGCAGCTGACGAAATGGCTGCTGTACTGGGAGCACACATATTTATACTCCGCCTACTGGGCGGAGCCAGCATGCAGGGATCTACCCCTGCACCTGTAGTACAGGGGCCTTACTGTAAAGCACCTATATCAACATCCTATATATACAATATATACATCAGTGGTGACTACCACAGAGAGCCCCTCCACAGGGACCCCTTAAATAAATGGACGCCCCCGCACAGTCCCCGCAGAAGGTATTCCCCTGCCTGAAATCCAGAGAACAGTCCAGACAGGGGCAGTAAAAAAAATATTGAAGTAACACTCACCTGGAAGAACCACAGACGGGATTCTCCATTTCAGAAACTAAATGTTGATGCGGGACTGAATCGGGGGACTTCTACGACAACAAAATTGATACCACTGGAGCAATTCATCAACCGTTAATGGGCTAGCACCGGCGGCACGTGGAACACGATCGATTCGCCGGATTTTCCGGGGTTGGGATTGGTACTCGAGAGGCTGACAAGCAGCAGCCACATATTAGCATTCCACTCCCCACACACACCACCCCAGCCAACAAGGTGGCAGCACGGAGAATGGCTCCCTGTTTTGCAGATGCGGAGCTGGAGACCCTGTTGGATGCCGTGGAAGAGAGGTGGGCTACCCTGTACCCTGGGGTGGGAAGGAGGTTGCCACCCGCCATCGTACACGGGGCCTCCAGTGTGGGAAGGTGACAGCAAGGTCCCCCCGACAGTATATGGATTGGATCCTGACCTCCAAGGGGTGGGGGGATTCTCACACTGGGGGGTCGATGGAATGGCGGGAGAGGCCAGGGTCAGCAGGAGTCAGCTGACTTACGGGAGTGTCATGGGGGGAGCAAAATGGCTAGATGAGGATCTAGCGGGGGAAGGAGGGGGGGAGGGGTTAGGGGGGGGGGGAAATGGGTTGCTGCTGCATTGGCCAAAGGAGAGCTGGAAGTAGGAGAGGTAGCCGGGGCGGGAGTCCGCCGCCTGGGGGACTGGAGAGTGTGGGAGGCGCGGGCACGTGGGTGGCCTAGAATAGGAGATGGCTAGTCGGCGGGGGGGGGGGGGGGGGGGGGGGGGGGGGGGGGCGAGTAGCCCTCCGATCCGGCTGATAACTTGGAATGTGTGGGGCCTGAACGGGCCGGTGAAGAGGGCCCGGGTGTTCGCGCACTTAAAGGGACTGAAGGCAGACGTGGTTATGCTCCAGGAAACACATCTGAAGGTGGCAGATCAGGTTAGGCTGAGAAAGGGATGGGTAGGACAGGTCTTTCATTCAGGGCTGGATGCGAAGTACAGCGGGGTTGCAATACTGGTGGGGAAGCGGGTGTCGTTTGAGGCACTGAATATTGTAGTAGATAATGGAGGTCGATATGTGATGGTGAGTGGTAGGTTGCAGGGGGTGCGGGTGGTACTGGTGAACGTATATACCCCGAACTGGGATGATGCCGGATTTATGAAACGCATGCTGGGTCGGATTCCGGACCTGGAGGTAGGAAGCTTGATAATGGGGGGGGAGGGGGAACTTCAACACGGTGCTGGACCCAGCACTGGACCGTTCTAGGTCCAGGACGGGTAAGAGGCCGGCTGCGGCCAAGGTGCTCAGGGGGTTTATGGACCAGATGGGGGGAGTGGATCCATGGAGGTTTGCCAGGCCGCTGGCCAGGGAATTTTCCTTCTTCTCCCACGTCCATAGAGCCTACACCCGGACAGATTTTTTCATTTTGAGTAGGGCGCTAATCCCGAAAGTGGAGGGAACGGAATATTCGGCCATAGCTATCTCGGACCACGCCCCGCATTGGGTGGAGTTGGAGTTGGGGGAGGAGAGGGACCAGCGCCCGCTGTGGTGCCTTGATGTGGGACTGTTGGCGGATGAGGGGGTGTGCGGGCAGGTGCGGGGGTGTATTGAAGGATACTTGGAGGCCAACGACAATGGGGAGGTGCAGGTGGGGGTGGTCTGGGAGGCGTTGAAGGCGGTGGTCAGGGGAGAGCTAATCTCCATTAGAGCCCACAGGGAGAATAGAGAGGGGGGGGAGAGGGACAGGTTAGTGGGGGAGATTATAAGGGTTGACGGGAAGTATGCAGAGGCCCCCGAGGAGGGGCTACTCAGGCAACAACGGAACCTGCAGACGGAATTCGACCTGTTGACCACGGGGAAAGCAGAGGCACAGTGGAGGAAAGCGCAGGGGGCGGCGTATGAGTATGGGGAGAAGGCGAGTCGGATGCTGGCACATCAGCTTCGTAAGAGGGAGGCAGCGAGGGAGATTGGTGGAGTTAAGGACAGAGGGGGGAATACAGTGCGGCGTGCTGTGAGAATAAACAAGGTATTTAGGGACTTCAATGGGGATCTGTACAGGTCCGAGCCCCCAGCGGGGAGCAGGGGATGCGACGATTCCTGGATCAGCTGAGGTTCCCGAGGGTGGAGGAGGAGGAGGTGGCTGGTTTGGGGGCGCCGATTGGGCTGGAGGAGCTGGTTAAAGGATTGGGGAGCATGCAGGCGGGGAAGGCCCCAGGGTCGGATGGGTTCCCGGTTGAATTTTATAGGGAATACGTGGACCTGCTGGGCCCGTTGCTAGTGAGGACTTTTAATAAGGCGAGGGAGAGGGGGACCCTGCCCCCGACAACGTTCAGGGCGCTGATTTCTTTGATCTTGAAGCGGGACAAGGATCCATTGCAATGTGGGTCGTATAGACCGATCTCGCTCCTCAATGTTTTTTTTTAATTAAATATTTTATTGAAAATTTGTGGTCAACCAACACAGTACATTGTGCATCCTTTACACAATATTATAACAATACAGATAATAATGACCTATTTTATAAACAAAAAATGAATAAATAATAAATAACAAAAATAAAAACTAGCCCTAATTGGCAACTGCCTTGTCACAAGTAACACTCTCCAAAAATATAATTTAACAGTCCAATATATAATTGTCTGTAGCAACGACCTATAAATACTATACAGTATATATTAACAATCCTGAGAGTCCTTCTGGTTCCTCCCTCCCCCCCCCCCCCCCCACCCCCCCCCCCCCCCCCCCCCCCCCCGATCCTGGGCTGCTGCTGCTGCCTTCTTTTTTCCATTCCGTCTATCTTTCTGCGAGGTATTCGACGAACGGTTGCCACCGCCTGGTGAACCCTTGAGCCGACCCCCTTAGGACGAACTTAATCCGCTCTAGCTTTATAAACCCTGCCATGTCATTTATCCAGGCCTCCACCCCCGGGGGCTTGGCTTCTTTCCACATTAGCAATATCCTGCGCCGGGCTACTAGGGACGCAAAGGCCAAAACATCAGCCTCTCTCGCCTCCTGCACTCCCGGCTCTTGTGCAACCCCAAATATAGCCAACCCCCAGCTTGGTTCGACCCGGACTCCTACTACTTTCGAAAGCACCTTTGTCACCCCCATCCAAAACCCCTGTAGTGCCGGGCATGACCAAAACATATGGGTATGATTCGCTGGGCTTCTCGAGCACCTCGCACACCTATCCTCCACCCCAAAAAATTTACTGAGCCGTGCTCCAGTCATATGTGCCCTGTGTAATACCTTAAACTGAATCAGGCTTAGCCTGGCACACGAGGACGACGAGTTTACCCTGCTTAGGGCATCTGCCCACAGCCCCTCCTCGATCTCCTCCCCCAGCTCTTCTTCCCATTTCCCTTTTAGTTCATCTACCATAGTCTCCCCTTCGTCCCTCATTTCCCTATATATATCTGACACCTTACCATCCCCCACCCATGTCTTTGAGATCACTCTGTCCTGCACCTCTTGTGTCGGGAGCTGCGGGAATTCCCTCACCTGTTGCCTCGCAAAAGCCCTCAGTTGCATATACCTGAATGCATTCCCTTGGGGCAACCCATATTTCTCGGTCAGCGCTCCCAGACTCGCGAACTTCCCATCCACAAACAGATCTTTCAGTTGCGTTATTCCTGCTCTTTGCCACATTCCATATCCCCCATCCATTCCCCCCGGGGCAAACCTATGGTTGTTTCTTATCGGTGACCCCCCCAAGGCTCCAGTCTTTCCCCTATGCCGTCTCCACTGTCCCCAAATCTTCAGTGTAGCCACCACCACCGGGCTTGTGGTGTAGTTCCTCGGTGAGAACGGCAATGGGGCTGTCACCATAGCCTGTAGGCCAGTCCCCCTACAGGACGCCCTCTCTAATCTCTTCCACGCCGCTCCCTCCTCCTCTCCCATCCACTTACTCACCATTGAAATATTAGCGGCCCAATAATACTCACTTAGGCTCGGTAGTGCCAGCCCCCCCCTATCCCTGCTACGCTGTAAGAATCCCTTCCTCACTCTCGGGTCTTCCCGGCCCACACAAAACCCATGATGCTCTTTTCAATCCTTTTAAAAAAAGCCTTCGTGATCACCACCGGGAGGCACTGAAACACAAAGAGGAATCTCGGGAGGACCACCATCTTAACCGCCTGCACCCTCCCTGCCATTGACAGGGATACCATATCCCATCTCTTGAAATCCTCCTCCATCTGTTCCACCAACCGCGTTAAATTTAACCTATGCAATGTGCCCCAATTCTTAGCTATCTGGATCCCCAGGTAACGAAAGTCCCTTGTTACCTTCCTCAACGGTAGGTCCTCTATTTCTCTACTCTGCTCCCCTGGATGCACCACAAACAACTCACTTTTCCCCATGTTCAATTTATACCCTGAAAAATCCCCAAACTCCCCAAGTATCTGCATTATTTCTGGCATCCCCTCCGCCGGGTCCGCCACGTATAGTAGCAAATCGTCCGCATACAAAGATACCCGGTGCTCTTCTCCTCCCCTAAGTACTCCCCTCCACTTCTTGGAACCCCTCAACGCTATCGCCAGGGGCTCAATCGCCAGTGCAAACAATAATGGGGACAGAGGGCATCCCTGCCTTGACCCTCTATGGAGCCGAAAATATGCAGATCCCCGTCCATTCGTGACCACGCTCGCCACTGGGGCCCTATACAACAGCTGCACCCATCTAACATACCCCTCTCCAAAACCAAATCTCCTCAACACCTCCCACAAATAATCCCACTCCACTCTATCAAATGCTTTCTCGGCATCCATCGCCACTACTATCTCCGTTTCTCCCTCTGGTGGGGCCATCATCATTACCCCTAACAACCTCCGTATATTCGTGTTCAGCTGTCTCCCCTTCACAAACCCAGTTTGGTCCTCGTGGACCACCCCCGGGACACATTCCTCTATTCTCATTGCCATTACCTTGGCCAGGACCTTGGCATCTACATTTAGGAGGGAAATAGGTCTATAGGACCTGCATTGTAGCGGGTCCTTTTCCTTCTTTAAGAGAAGCGATATCGTTGCTTCAGACATAGTCGGGGGCAGTTGTCCCCTTTCCTTTGCCTCATTAAAGGTCCTCGTCAGTACCGGGGCGAGCAAGTCCACATATTTTCTATAGAATTCGACTGGGAATCCATCCGGTCCCGGGGCCTTTCCCGCCTGCATGCTCCTAATTCCTTTCACCACTTCTTCTACCTCGATCTGTGCTCCCAGTCCCACCCTTTCCTGCTCTTCCACCTTGGGAAATTCCAGCTGATCCAAGAAGCCCATCATTCTCTCCCTCCCATCCGGGGGTTGAGCTTCATATAATTTTTTATAAAATGTCTTGAACACTCCATTCACTCTCTCCGCTCCCCGCTCCATCTCTCCTTCCTCATCCCTCACTCCCCCTATTTCCCTCGCTGCTCCCCTTTTCCTCAATTGGTGTGCCAGCAACCTGCTCGCCTTCTCCCCATATTCGTACTGTACACCCTGTGCCTTCCTCCATTGTGCCTCTGCAGTGCCTGTAGTCAGCAAGTCAAATTCTACATGTAGCCTTTGCCTTTCCCTGTACAGTCCCTCCTCCGGTGCTTCCGCATATTGTCTGTCCACCCTCAAAAGTTCTTGCAGCAACCGCTCCCGTTCCTTACTCTCCTGCTTCCCTTTATGTGCCCTTATTGATATCAGCTCCCCTCTAACCACCGCCTTCAACGCCTCCCAGACCACTCCCACCTGGACCTCCCCATTATCATTGAGTTCCAAGTACTTTTCAATGCACCCCCTCACCCTTAGACACACCCCTCATCTGCCATTAGTCCCATGCCCATTCTCCAGGGTGGGCGCCCTCCTGTTTCCTCCCCTATCTCCAAGTCCACCCAGTGTGGAGCGTGATCTGAAATGGCTATAGCCGTATACTCCGTTCCCCTCACCTTCGGGATCAATGCCCTACCCAGCACAAAAAAGTCTATTCGCGAGTAGACTTTATGGACATAGGAGAAAAACGAGAACTCCTTACTCCTAGGTCTGCTAAATCTCCACGGGTCTACACCTCCCATCTGCTCCATAAAATCTTTAAGTACCTTGGCTGCTGCCGGCCTCCTTCCAGTCCTGGACTTCGACCTATCCAGCCCTGGTTCTAACACCGTATTAAAATCTCCCCCCATTATCAGCTTTCCCATCTCTAGGTCCGGAATGCGTCCTAGCATCCGCCTCATAAAATTGGCATCATCCCAGTTCGGGGCATATACGTTTACCAAAACCACCGTCTCCCCCTGTAGTTTGCCACTCACCATCACGTATCTGCCCCCGTTATCCGCCACTATAGTCTTTGCCTCGAACATTACCCGCTTCCCCACTAATATAGCCACCCCCCTGTTTTTCGCATCTAGCCCCGAATGGAACACCTGCCCCACCCATCCTTTGCGTAGCCTAACCTGGTCTATCAGTTTCAGGTGCGTTTCCTGTAACATAACCACATCTGCCTTAAGTTTCTTAAGGTGTGCGAGTACCCGTGCCCTCTTTATCGGCCCGTTCAGCCCTCTCACGTTCCACGTGATCAGCCGAGTTGGGGGGCTTCCTAACCCCCCCCCCCTTGTCGATTAGCCATCACCTTTTTCCAGCTCCTCACCCGGTTCCCACGCAGCTGTATCTCCCCCAGGCGGTGCCCCCCCGCCCATCCTCTCCCATACCAGCTCCCCCCTCTCCCCAGCAGCAGCAACCCAGTAATTCCCCCCTCCCACCCCCCCCCGCTAGATCCCCCGCTAGCGTAATTACTCCCCCCATGTTGCTCCCAGAAGTCAGCAAACTCTGGCTGACCTCGGCTTCCCCCCGTGACCTCGGCTCGCACCGTGCGACGCCCCCTCCTTCCTGCTTCTCTATTCCCGCCATGATTATCATAGCGCGGGAACCAAGCCCGCGCTTCTCCCTTGGCCCCGCCCCCAATGGCCAACACCCCATCTCCTCCACCTCCCCCCATCACCACCTGTGGGAGAGAGAAAAGTTACCACATCGCAGGATTAGTACATAAAACCCCTCTTTGCCCCCCACATTCGCCCCACCACTTTGTTCGAACGTTCTTTTTAATAACCCGCTCATTCCAGTTTTTCTTCCACAATAAAAGTCCACGCTTCACCCGCCGTCTCAAAGTAGTGGTGCCTCCCTCGATATGTGACCCACAGTCTTGCCGGTTGCAGCATTCCAAATTTTATCTTCTTTTTATGAAGCACCGCCTTGGCCCGATTAAAGCTCGCCCTCCTTCTCGCCACCTCCGCACTCCAGTCTTGATAAACGCGGATCACCGCGTTCTCCCATTTACTGCTCCGAGTTTTCTTCGCCCATCTAAGGACCATTTCTCTATCCTTAAAACGGAGGAATCTCACCACTATGGCTCTGGGAATTTCTCCTGCTCTCGGTCCTCGCGCCATCACTCGGTATGCTCCCTCCACCTCCAACGGACCCGCCGGGGCCTCCGCTCCCATTAACGAGTGCAGCATCGTGCTCACATATGCCCCGACGTCCGCTCCCTCCACACCTTCAGGAAGACCAAGAATCCTCAGTTTGTTCCTCCTTGCGTTGTTTTCCAGTGCCTCCAACCTTTCCACACATCGTTTCTGATGTGCCTCCTGCGTCTCCGTCTTCACCACCAGGCCCTGTATATCGTCCTCATTCTCGGCTGCCTTTGCCTTCACGACCCGAAGCTCCCGCTCCTGGGTCTTTTGTTCCTCCTTTAGCCCTTCGATCGCCTGTAGTATCGGGGCCAACAGCTCTTTCTTCATTTCCTTTTTGATCTCTTCCACACAGCATTTCAAGAACTCTTGTTGTTCAGGGCCCCATGTTAAACTGCCACCTTCCGACGCCATCTTGGTTTTTGCTTGCCTTCCTTGCCGCTGTTCTAAAGGATCCACTGCAATCTGGCCACTCTCTCCTCCTTTTTCCATCCGTATCCAGGGGGGATTCCCTTCTGGTTTACCGCACAGTGTTTTTAGCCGTCAAAATTGCCGTTGGGGCTCCTATCAAGAGCCCAAAAGTCCGTTTCACAGGGAGCTGCCGAAACGTGCGACTCAGCTGGTCATCGCCGCACCCGGAAGTCCTCGCTCCTCAATGTTGACGCTAAGTTGCTGGCGAAGGTGCTGGCTACGAGGATTGAGGACTGTGTCCCGGGGGTGATTCATGAGGACCAGACGGGATTTGTGAAGGGTAGGCAGCTAAATACAAATGTGCGGAGGCTCCTCAATGTGATGATGATGCCCTCGGTGGAGGGGAAAGCGGAGGTAGTGGCAGCTATGGACGCGGCGAAGGCCTTTGATCGGGTGGAGTGGGAGTATCTTTGGGAAGTGTTGCGGAGGTTTGGGTTCGGGGAGGGGGTTCATCAGCTGGGTCAGGCTGCTATATAAAGCCCCGGTGGCGAGTGTGGCTACGAACCGGCGGAGGTCGGAGTACTTTCGGCTGTACCGGGGGACGAGGCAGGGTTGCCCCCTGTCCCCCTTGTTGTTTGCACTGGTAATTGAGCCTCTGGCCATGGCACTGAGGGAGTCCAGGAAATGGAGGGGACTGGTCCAGGGGGAGAGGAACACCAGGTGTCGATGTACGCTGATGAGCTGTTGCTGTATGTGGCAGACCCAGTGGAGGGGATGGCGGAGGTCATGCGGATCCTTCGGGAGTTTGGGGACTTTTCGGGGTATAAACTCAACATAGGGAAGAGTGAGCTCTTTGTGGTGCATTCAGGGGACCAGGGAAGGGGGATAGACGAGCTACCACTGAAGAGGGCGGAAAGGAGCTTTCGGTACCTAGGGATCCAAGTAGCTAGGAGTTGGGGGGCCCTGCACAAGCTTAATTTGACGCGGTTGGTGGAGCAGATGGAGGAGGATTTTAAAAGATGGGATATGCTGCCACTCTCACTAGGGTAGGGTGCAGTCGGTCAAAATGACGGTCCTCCCGAGGTTCCTCTTTGTGTTCCAGTGCCTTCCCATTTTGATCCCCAAGGCCTTTTTCAAATGGGTAAGCAGGAGCATCATGGGATTTGTGTGGGCAAATAAGACCCCGAGGGTGAAGAGAGTGTTTCTGGAGCGTAGCAGGGACAGGGACAGGGACAGCTGGCGCTGCCGAATTTGTGTGGCTATTATTGGGCTGCCAATGTGGCGATGATCTGTAAGTGGGTAATGGAGGGAGAGGGGGCGGCGTGGAAGAGGCGAGAGATGGCGTCCTGTGTGGGCATGAGCCTGAGGGCGTGGTGACTGCACCGTTGCCGCTCTCGCCGACAAGGTACACCACGAGTCCGGTGGTGGCGGCGATGCTGAAGATCTGGGGGCAGTGGAGGCGACACATGGGCGAGGTGGGAGCCTCGGTTTGGTCCCCGATACGGGAGAACCATCGGTACGTCCCGGGAAGGATGGATGGGGGGGTTTCGGAGCTGGCATCGGGCAGGGATTAGAAGAATGGGGGACCTGTTCATCGATGGGACGTTTGCGAGCCTAGGGGCGCTGGAGAAGAAGTTTGGGCTACCTCCGGGAAACACTTTCAGGTACATGCAAGTGAGGGCGTTTGTGAGGCGGCAGGTGAGGAAATTCCCACTGCTTCCGGCACGTGGGATTCAGGACAGGGTGATTTTGGGTGTATGGGTTGGAGAAGGCAAAGTTTCGGCGATTTACCAGGAGCTGAAGGAAGAGGAGGAGGCCTAGGTGGAGGAGTTAAAGGGCAAGCGGGAGGAGGAGCTTGGGGAGGAGATAGATGAGGGTCTGTGGGCTGATGCCCTGAGTAGGGTTAATTCTTCTTCCTCTTGCGCCAGGCTCAGCCTAATACAGTTCAAAGTTACTCACAGAGCGCATATGACAGGGGCGAGGTTGAGTAGGTTCTTTGGGGTGGAGGACAGATGTGGGAGGCGCTCGGGAAGCCCGGCAAATCACGTCCATATGTTCTGGTCGTGTCCGCCGCTGGATGGGTTTTGCAAGGACTATGTCCAAGGTAGTGAACGCCAGGGTCAAGCCGAGCTGGGGATTGGCATTATTTGGGGTATCGGACAAGCCGGGAGTGCAGGAGGTGAAAGAGGCCGGTATTCTGGCCTTTGCATCCCTGGTAGCCCGGCGGAGGATTTTGCTATTATGGAAAGATACAAAGCCCCCTAGTGTGGAAGCTTGGATCAATGACATGGCAGGGTTCATCAAGCTGGAGAGGATAAAGTTTGCCTTGCGAGGGTCTGTGCAGAGGTTCCTCAGGCAGTGGCAACCGTCCCTAGACTATCTCGCGGAGCGTTAGAAGGAGGTCAGCAGCAGCAGCAGCCCAGGGGCGGGGGGGGGGGGTTCTTTGGGGGTGGCGTTTGGGTGAAGGTGTTTTTTTTCTCCCTATTTTGTGCTTTTAAATGTTATATGGGGGGTTATTGTATATGGGGGAAATCCAATGTATAATTTCTGATTGTTGTGTTTTTGCTTCTTTTTTCTTGTTGGGGGGGGGGTTTGTTGAAAATTTGAATAAAATATTTTTTTTAAAAAACAACCAAGTGTCAAAGGATGGTAGAGGAATGCGCGACATGTCAAATAAATGCAGATGGGTGACATAGTGACACTTCCATGGCAGAAAGTAAGGATAGATTTGTTTTATCTCGAAGGGAAAGAGTATTTACTGGTCGTAGATTACTTCTCAATTTTCCTGAAGTGGCACAGTTATCCAGCGCGTCAGCTGGGTGTGTTATAATGCATACTAAAGCTATCTTTGCTCATCATGGCATTCCACAGGTTGTCATGACAATGGTCCATGTTTCGCTTGTCAGGAATGGAGGGAATTTGCGCAGAATTACAACTTCAAGCATGTCACACACATCCAGTCCTTTATATCCACAGTCAAATGGAAAGGCAGAGAAAAGTGTGCAAATAGCAAAACAATTATTTAAAATATCAATGGACAGCCAGGATGACCCATATGTGGCATTTCTCAGTTATCGAGCATCACCATCACAATTACTGATGAACAAGAAGATAAAAACAATGTTGCCATGTCTTTCAAATCAACAAACACGTCACACAATAAAACATCAACTGCAATCTCAAAAGAGGAAGCAGAAGAGACACTATGATAGGTCAACCAGGTTTCTACACCTTTTAAAACACAATGGTATCGTCAGGGTGAAGGATCCTGATGGCTGGTCAAAGTGTGTGGAGGTGATACAGAAGGTGGGTTTGAGTTCCGACACAGTCATCACAGAACAAGGACAGGTATTCGGGAGGAACAGAAGAGCTTTGTTAAAAATTCAGCAACCTGTTACTTCACTGTCAGCAGATGATGTGTGTGAAAACCTCTGTCTATCTAAACCAACGCAACCTGAACAAGAATCAAGTGTACAACTTGAAGATACCCAGAGCAATGCAGTTCCAACAGAGGCATTTTCAGAGCCACTAGAATGTCAAGCAGATGCGGCAGGTCAACCAAAGCTTAGAAGGTCAACGAGACATCGAAAGAAGTCTCACAGATGTGTTGTTCTCTGCCTTGCTCTATCCGGGTGGCTTCAATGTGTAGTGTTGATCAGAGAACAACGAGTCTTGAAAACCAACAAAACTATTTTATTAAACACCACTAACTGGATTCAACACTTATCCCTAAGAAACAAACAGTTGATTGATCACACATAAACTATACGCACTATATTCATCTACATCTAACTCACTAATATAATAAACTACTCTCTTGCTCTCTCACTATCTTCAGTCCTCCTAGCCAGCTCCTGCTCCTACCACCTACTCCAACTTTTCTGTCCCACAAGGCTCTGCATCATCCCTTGTATACTTCTGAGACTAGCTCCCTCTAGTGGCTCTCTGTGTACATTTTATTAACCCTTACTTTACTGGCATGTATAATAATACCACAACAGACTGAATCTTTAGAAAATATTTTCTTCAGGCATTTAGAATTTTAACATTTTAAACAAAGAGATCCAACAAACACAAAATCCTCACAATAACTTACCCATCTCCCCTTAAGGGGAGCTTATTTTTCTCTAACCTAAGAAACCCTGCCATATCGCTGGCCCAAACACCCGACTTTGGAGGCTCCGAGTCCCTCCATCGCAGAAAAATCCGTCTCCGGGCCACCAGAGAGGCAAAGGCCAAAACGTCGGCCTCTCCCCTACTGGGCTCCCGGATCTTCCAACACTCCAAATATTGCCACCTCTGGACTCGGAGTCACCCTCCCTTCCAGGACCTCTGACATGCCATCCGAAAACCCCTGGCAAAATCCCCTCCACCTTGGACACACCTAAAACACATACACATAGGTCACAGGAGCACCCCCAAAGCACCCACACCTGGCCTCCACCTCCTCAAAAAACCTGCCCACCTGGGCTACAGTCATATGAGCCCTGTGGACGACCTGGAACTGGATCAGGTCAAGCCTGGCACACAACGAGGATGCGTTGACTCTCTGGAGAGTCTCCTCCCATAACCTCCCCTCACAACTCTTCTTCCCACGTCTTCGTCATCTCTCCTATTGGACCCCTTCCCACTCCATCAGTTCCTTATATATCTGTGACACTCCCCTTCCCAACCCCTGTTTTGACATCACCTTATCCTGTAGCCCCCTTAGTGGGAGGCAAGGGAAGCCCGGGACCTGCCTCCAGACAAAATCCTGCACCTGTAATTACCGGAACCCATTCCCCCCCTGGCAACTCCAACTCCTCCTTTAACTCCTCCAAACTCGGGAAACCCTCCTCAATGAAAAGATCTCCTAATCTCTTGATCCCTGCCCGCTGACACCTCCTAAAGCCCCCGTCCAGCTCCCCCCCCCCCCACCCCCCCACCCCCGGAGCGAACCGGTGGTTGTCACAGATCGGTGCCCACACCGATGCCCCCTCCAGTCCCATGTGCTGCCTCCATCGCCCCCACACCCTCAGGGCTGCCACTACCACTGGGTTGTGGAGAACCGAGCCGGCGAGAGGTGCCGTTAACAAAGCCTTCAGACTGCTTCTGGTGGCGGCCATGGAATGAGCGGTTGCATATTTGGCAGCTCCCGCTCATGGTAGTATTTTTGTGGCCTTTACCCCGGATTGTAGCAGAGATTTTGGAGGAAAAAGGTGTAGAAGTGTGAGTAGAAGAGAGTGACCCTAGTTTATGGAGTTGTGGACCAGAAGTGCCCGGGAAAAAGCAAACCAGTTGGTTGAGACGATTGAGGAGCGGACAACGCACACGGAGATGGCGGATGGCCAGGGGCACGACCTGATCCTGCTGGCCCATTGGTCGATCGACCAGTTGGTGAGCTTCCTGAATGAGACGTTCACCCAACAGCGGAAGGAAAGTTTGGAGGACCTGGCCCGGGCGGTGGACTCGATCATGGCGGTGGGTGACCGCGTGGAGATGAGACTGGCAGCCCAAGGACAGGCAATCCAGAGGTTGGAGGAACTGGCGGGGGAGCAGGAGGAACAGTCCATCTCAAAAGCAGCAGAAATTGGGATGCTGTGTAACCAGCAGAAGAGACTGCTGGAGAAAGTGAAGGACACGGAGAACCGTTCTCGTAGGCAGAATATCCGGATCGTGGACTTGCTGGAGGGGAGCGAAGGAACGGATACGAGTGCGTATGTTGGGAAAATGCTGGAGAAGCTGCTTGGGGAAGGTCCGTTTGACTGGCTGTTGGAGGTGGATCGAGCCTACAGGGCGCTGATGTGCAAGCCCCAGGGGGGCGAGCCACCGAGGACGCTGTTGGTACAATTGCATCGGTTCCTAGATAAGGAACGTATCATGAGGTTGGCCAGGCAGACGAGGCGATGCACCTGGGAAGACATCGAGATTCACGTGTACCGGGACCTCGGGGCAGAGCTGGCGAAGAGGAGGGTGAGCTTTAATAAAATCAAGTCGGCCCTGTACAAGAAGGACGTTAAATTTGGTCTACTGTACCCGGCTCGCCTATGGGTGACCTATGGGGGCCGGGAGCTGTACTTTGGCTCGGCGGAGGAGGCAGTGGACTTCATGAAGGAGAATGGTCTGGCAGGAGAAGGAGGACCATGAACTCTGATGGAGGAGAACTGGAGTGCATGTATTGGACTGTGAAAAACCTTGGGTTTTTGGTGTTTGGGTTTCTTTCATTTTTTTCGTTTTTGTGTTTGTTTTAGGGTTAGGCTGGTTTACAGTCCTTTGTTCAGGGATGAGGGGTGGGTCTTTGGGTTCGGACCTTCGGAGAGATTGTTTATTTTTACTTCTTGCCTTTGTTTTGACTGCACTAAGAGTGGGGGTAGGGGAATCGGTGGGGGTAGGATGCTAGGCACCACGGGCGGGGGCTGCCAGGCTGGCTGGGCGAGCTAGTTCACGGAAGTAAAGTGGGGGGGGGTGAGCTGAAGATTGATGTGGGGGGGTGGTGATTGGAGGGGGAGTGTGAGTGGGGGGGGGGGGGGGGGTTGTGTGGGGGGGGAATGTACTGCTTACGGGGAAGGGATTTTCAAAGTGGAGGAGGAGGAAGGTTGATGACGGTGGTTGCCTGAGGGCGGGCCAGGGGACGTTCGGGACATGGGCCGAAGACTGGCCTAGGAGAGGCTATGGTTGATCGGCAGAGGAGGGAGGGGCGGGGTGCCCCCCGACTAGGCTGGTCACGTGGAACGTTCGGGGACTGAATGGGACAGTCAAAAGGGCCCGTGTGTTCGCGCATTTGAGGCAACTGAAGGCGGACGTTGCCGTGTTGCAGGAGACACATCTGAAGGTGGGGGATCAGATTAGGTTAAGGAAGGGTTGTTCCATTCGGTGTTCCATTCAGGGTTAGACTTTAAAACGAGGGGGGGTGATCTTGGTTAATAAGCGGGTAGCATTCGAGGTGGGGAATATAGAAACGGACCCGGGGGGTTGGATATGTTATGGTTATTGGGAAGCTGGAGGGAATGGCTGTGGTGCTGGTAAATATATATGCCCCGAACTGGGATGACGTTGAGTTTGCGAGATGGGTGGTAGGAAGGGACCTAGATTCACATCGACTGATTATGGGGGAGATTTCAATACGGTCCTGGATTCAAGGTTGGACCGGTCGAGTTCTAGGTCAGGGAAGGTATCAGCTATGGCGAAGGAACTCCAGGGGTTCATGGAACACATGGAGGGGGTTGATCTGGGAGATTTGGGAGGCCGAGGAGTAAGGAATACTCATTCTACTCCCATGTGCATAAGGTGTATTCCCAGATAGACTTTTTTGTTATGAATAAGACGCTGCAGGCTGAGGTGGTAGATGTTGAATATTCAGCAATAGTGGTGTCAGACCATGCCCCACACTGGGTGTGTTGTGTTATGCTTCTTCATGTAGCATAAGCTGCTTCGTTGATGTATGCTCTGACAAAGGAAGGTTCAGACTTGGAGATAGGTTTAACACATTTATTGAACAGTTAACAATTCTCCTACTTGGGTTCTACTCTCCTGCTAATCTTGCTATAGTAACTCAGTCTAACTAACCAGTCTGCTTTAAGCCATGCGGTGGGTGTGGTGCTTCTGATCTGCCCCTGTCCTTCTCTCTGAATGTCGCCTGTGGAAAGAGAAAGAGCATGTGTGCCCTGTCCGTTTATATATGGGTTTTGTAATCCCCTCATGTGGAAGTGTCACCTCTGGGTGTCTTTACTGCCCATTGGTCGTGTCCTATTCTATGTGTTCATTAGCTGTATGACTGCATGTTATGATGTCTCCGGTACTCCCTCTAGTGTTTACTTAGCCGTAGTGTATTCACATTAACCCCTTGTGTATTTACAGTGACGCATATCACCACACACTCTCTATGTGGAGTCGGGGACTCTTCGTGGTGCGTGGACCACTCTCTGTGTGGGTCGGGGACTCTTCGTGGTGTGTGGATCTCTATTCATGATGCGTGGACCACTGGTGTGGCATCAGGCCGCTCTCTGTGGGCTTGGACCTCTCTCTATCTCTTGGCGTCAGGCCGCTCTCTGTGGGCACGTACCTCTCTCTGTCTCTTGGCATCAGGCCGCAGCAGAATCCTGTACTTCTCGGTTAGAATGTCGTCTGTGCTGGGCTGAGGATCCTCAAATCCGAAGAAACTCGTCCATGTCTGTGTCGGATTCTTCACTGTACAACACATCTCGTTGCGATTCGGATTTGGTACTGAGGTCGCCACGTCCAATGATGAAATCATCTTCCGAGTCTTAGTCTTCAAGGACCATATCATCACTTTCTGTGTCGGAGCTGTCATTGTGCTCGCGATGTCCGAAGAAGTAATCAACGCCTGAGTCGTAGTCTTCAAGGACCAAATCATCTCTTTGGGTGGTGCTAACTGCTTGTTGCAGGGTTCTGCGGAGGTTACTTTCAGCTACTGGTCGAAGTTCAGGCATTTTGCTGTCGTTCCAGGTGAAAGAATTGTGTTTTATGGCTTTAAATTTTTTTTTCTTATTTTCGGGCATTTCCCCTTTAAGTGACCGTGGTCCGGGGCCTCTGACGTCATGACGCTTGTGACGTACAGCGTAGGAATGGATTGTGCATGCGCAGATCATTTTTCCTTTATTTTGCGCCTTTTTCGCAACTGCGTATGCTCAGCTTCTCGCGCAAGATGGCCGCCAATCAAAATCGCCGTTTGCTGCTGTTGCGGGCCTACCTTCAACTCGTGGTGAGTATTGGTACCTCTTTTACCGATCTCTTTCGTGTTTCCTCGCAGTATTTTTCAAACTTGTCCAGGACTGTCTGGAAGTCTCTCTTGTCTTGCCCTTTGGAGTACCTGAAGGTCTTGAAGATTTCTGCTGCACTTTCACCCGCAATGGTGAGTAGAATCTTTATTTTCTCTGCATCCGCCACGCCATCTAGGTCGGATGCTACCAGGTAAATCTCAAATCTCTGCCTGAATGCACGCCAGTTTGCACTGAGATTGATGTGGTACCTGAGCTGCTGTGGAACCAGAATCTCGATCATCTTGCCTGGGTGCTGTTGCTGGTTGTCACGGATATGTTGAGTTTAACTATATAGATTCAACAGGCACCGCTGGTACCATGTTGTGTTATGCTCCTTCACGTAGCATAAGCTGCTTCCTTGATGTATGCTCTGACAAAGGAAGGAGGAGGCGTGTGAGAGGGTGAGGGAGGCCATTCAGGGATATATAAGGATCAATGATATGGCTTAGGTTTCGGTGGGGTTGGTTTGGGAGGCTCTGAAGGTGGTTATCAGGGGGGAATTCATCTCAATTCGGGCACATAAGGAGAAGGCTGAGCGGGCGGAGTTGGACAGTTTGGTAGGCGGAATTTTACAGGTGGACAGGAGGTATGCGGAGTCTCCGGATGACGGACTTTTGAAAGAGCGTCAGAGACTGCAGCTGGAATTTGGGCTCCTGTCCACAGGTAAGGTGGAGGGACAGCTGAGGAGGGTAAAGGGGGCGGTGTATGAATATGGGGAAAAAGCCAGCAGGATGCTGGCGCATCAGTTGAGGAAACAGGAGGTGGCGAGAGAGGAAAGTGAGGGATACAGGGGGGAAGGTGGTTCTGGATGCGGTGGGGTAAATGATGTGTTTCAGGAGTTCTATAGTAAATTGTATAAATCGGAAACCCCAGCCGGGGAGGAGGGGATGAAGCAATTTCTGGGGGGAGGCTGGAGTTCCCGAGGATAGATGAGGAGTTGGTGGAGGATTTGGGAGCCCCATTCGGGCTTGGGGAAGTTATAGACGGGTTGGGGGCGATGCAATCAGGTAAGGCCCTGGGACTGGACGGATACCCGGTTGAGTTCTATAAAAGCTTTTCCGGGCTGTTGGGGCCGCTTCTGGTAAAGGCTTTTAATGAGCCCAAGGCGCTGGGAGTTCTCCCCCCAACGCTATCGCAGGCATCGATTTCCCTTATTTTGAAACAGGATAAGGATCCGGAGAGCTGTGGGTCGTATAGGCCAATCTCCCTGCTAAATGTGGATGCAAAATTGCTGGCAAAGATTTTGGCCACACGGATAGAGGATTGTGATCCGGGGGTAATAGGTGAGGACCAGACGGGATTTGTTAAGGGAAGACACCTGAAGTCCAACATTAGGCGGCTCCTTAACGTAATAATGATGCCTGCGGAGGGGCGCGAGGTCGAGGTGGTGGTGGCCCTGGATGCAGAAAAGTGGGTGTCCACTCTCCCCACTACTGGCTATAAAGCCTTTGGCAATAGCGGTGCGAGCATCGAACATTTGCGGGGATAATGAGAGGGGCGGGGGGGGGGGGGGGGGGTGGAACATAGGGTCTCACTCTTTCATAACGGACCCATTGGGGGGATTGTAGGAATTATGGGGATATTGGAGGAATTTGGCCGGTTCTCAGATTATAAATTGAATATGGGCAAGAGTGAGGTCTTTGCGATCCAGGCAAGGGGGCAGGGGAGGAGATTCAGGGAGATGCCATTCAAAGTGGTGGGAGGGAGTTTTAGGTATCTGGGTATCCAAGTGGCACAGGACTGGGGTCAGCTTCATAAATTAAATTTGGGCAGGTTGATGAAATAAAAGACGACTTCCGTAGGTGGGACGTGCTCCCACTGTCATTGGCGGGGAGGGTACAGATTGTGAAAATGACAGTCCTCCAGAGCTTGCTGTTTGTGTTTCAGTGTCTTCCAATTTTCATTCCTAAGGCATTTTGTAGGAAGATGAATGCGGCAATCTTGGGTTTTATATGGGCCGGGAAAGCCCAGAGGGTGAAGAAGGTGCTTCTTGAGCGGGGGGCATGGGGAGGGCAGTTTGGCCCATCCGAAATTTATTGACTACTACTGGGCGGCTAATATATCACTGGTTAGGAAGTGGGTAGTGGGGGAGGGGTCGGTGTGGGTGCGAGTGGAGGCAGCATCTTCCAAGGGCACGAGTCTGAAGGCTTTGTTAACGGCACCTCTGCCGTTCTCGCCGGTTCGGTACTCCACAAGCCCAGTGGTAGTGGCAGCCCTGAGAGTGTGGGAGCAATGGAGACAGTACATGGGACTGGAGGGGGAATCGGTGTGGCCACGGATCTGTGACAACCACCGGTTTACTCTGGGGGGCTGGACAAGGGCTTCAGGAGGTGGGAGCGGACAGGGATTGAGAGATTTGGAGATCTCTTCATTGAAGAGGGTTTCCCGAGCTTGGAGGAGCTAGAGGAGAAGTTTGAGTTGTCAGGGGAATGGGTTCCGGTACTTATAAGTGCGGGATTTTGTCTGGAGGCAGGTCCCGGGCTTCCCTCGCCTCGCATTAAGGGGGCTACAGGATAAGGTGATGCCAAAAACAGGGGTTGGGGAGGGGATGGTCTCGGAAATATATAAGGAACTGATGGAGTGGGAAGGGGTCCAATAAGGGAGGTGAAGAGGAAGTGGGAGGAGGAGTTGTGGGAGGGGAGTTGGAAGTCGGGTTATGGGAGGAGGCCTTGAGGAGAGTCAATGCATCCTCGTCGTGTGCCAGGCTTGGCCTGATCCAATTTAATGTGGCCCACAGGGCTCATATGACTGTGGCCTGGATGAGCAGGTTTTTTGAGGAGGTGGAGGACAGGTGTGTGATGTGGGGGAAGTCCTGCGAACCATGTACACATGTTTTTGGGCGTGACCGAGGCTGAGGGAATTTTGGCAGGGTTTTTCAGATGTCATGTCAGAGGTTCTGGAAGGGAGGATGACTCCGAGTCCAGAAGTGGCAATATTTGGAGTGTTGGAAGATCCGGGAGCCCAGGGGGAGAAGAGAGGCTGATGTTTTGGCCTTTGACTCCTTTGTGGCCTATAGACGGATTCTGTGGGCATGGAGGGACTCGGAGCCTCCAAAGTCAGGTGTTCGGGTCAGTGACAAGGCGGGGTTTCTTAGGTTGGGGAAAGTTGTATTTGCCTTAAGACATTCACTACAGGGGTTCGCTCGGAGGTGGCAGCCATTCATCGACTTCTTCAAGGAAAATTGGCCGTCAGCAGGGTGGGGGGGGAGATGGCGGCAGGGAGGGGGGAAAGGTGAGGCATGGAAGCGACTAATAAGGGTAGGAAATGTATGGGTATTTAGAGTCTATGCTTGGTGGGCTTGGGTATGTTATTGTGGGGTTTTTGTGTGTGTTGGATCTCTTTGTTTAAAATGTTAAAATTAAAAATGCCTCAGTCATATACTTTCTAAAAAAAAACAAAGCCTTCACACTCGTGTCGTTACAAGACGCCGCCTCTACCCACTCCCCTTCCCCACTACCCACTTCCTAACCATCGATATATTAGTTGCCCAGTAATAGTTGATAAAGTTCGGAAGGGCCAGCCCCCTCCCCGTGCCCCCGCACAACTAAGACCTTCTTCATCTGTGGGGCTTTCACAACAGTCTGAATCTGCAGTGGACACTGTAATTGTAAATAATCTGAATTGTTATTCTTTGCATATCAAATGTATGACAATTGGTTGAAATAATGTACGTTATATTTTTATTAAAATCTAAAGGAAAGGGGATGTAATGATACGCATAAGCAATTCTGCATTTTAATATGTTAGACCTCCAACCAGCAGGTGGCAGTAGAACTACGTCACGTGACTCGGGGCTCTGAGTGAGGAGTCGTCGTGGATAGTCGTTTTTTGTATTGGCTCTCGTATTCGAGTTGTTAACAGTTTACAGTTTGTTAGTAGTATTAGTATTGTTTTCTACCAATGTTATTGTACTTTAATAAATCTTAACTAGTCACGAACTAGACGTTCTTTGGTGCACTGACTCAATCATTGCAATGCACTAGAACATAATGGCGGCTAGGATGTAGGCCACCATTCCTGGTTGGATTCCAAATTCCATCATCTGCGGGGAGTGAAAGGCAAACATGTACTGTACCCCTGGCCCCATCGGGGCCCAGCTCAGTGGGGGCCTCTGGCCCCAGCACCCATCCCTGCTGGCAGGGGTACCAATGGCTGGCCCTACCCATGCCAGAGGTACACTCTGTGGCCACCGTCCGGCATCCTCCTGTCGGGGCTACTGTGGGCGTCCCTCTTGGGCGGGGCAGCACGTGATGCCCCGCCGGGGGTGGCGCCCGGTTGTGGGATGGGGGTCTGGGGTTGGTGCGGTGGAGGGGGGGTGCAATGCGGGGGTGGTAGGCTGGGGGCACCCATATGACCAGTGTCACTCTGCGCAACCACGGGCCAAGGTGGGTGGACAGTAGGGTGCAGAGCAATGTGGCTGCCTTGCATGCCGTGGCAGTCTACTCCCCCTGACCAACCATGCAGCGGCGGGACCGGTAGTCCAAGGTCACTCCTCTGGGAACATGTCCTACATCCACTCTCTCCCTCAGCAGCCACGGTGCCTGCTTCCCGATTTTAAAAACCACAAGTGAACCTTGCCGGGGTGTCCAGGCACAGTTGGCCATTACCATGGCCTGCAAGGCAGCCACATTGCTGTGCACCCCACTATCCACCCACCATGGCCCATGGTTGCGCAGAGTGACACTGGTCATATGGGTGCCCCAGCCTACCACCCCCGCATTTCTCCTGGTGAAGATGCAGTATCGGGGAGGCCCTGGAGAATACCGGGTTGGATCTGTTAATGATATGCCAATGCCGTTTACTGTATGTGCAGAGTAGAACGCATTGACTCCACTGTCGAGGCTCTGGAGCATGACATTCTGTCAGGCGCCCCATGCCAGTCCCGATTTTCAGATCACGTACGATTCTCCGCCTATTCCGGCATCGCTGCGCGGAGAATCCCAAACAGAGAATCACACCTGGTCAGAGGGGGAGGGGCAAGCCACCCTGGTTGTGGCTGTAAAAATCCAGCTCTGACCTCCCATTCTGCGGACATTTCTTTCTATTTTTCCATCTCGTACTCTCTCTCTTTCTATTTGCATGTTTACCACTTTCTCCTCTTTCCTTCCTTCCCGTACGGTTTTAAAGCCAGACTGAGGGCTCTAAAATTCCAATAGAGTCACAAAAATGATCCCATCTGCAAAGAGAGGCAAGGAGCCCAAGTCTGCCAAGCAAGAGGATGTTAAGCTTTGACCTGAAATAGGGTCAACATGGTGCTGGGTGGTCCACATGCGGCACTATTCTGGCCTGACGATTGCCTTCTCACTGTCACATTGGATTTGAGCCCTAATGTTTTGAAATGATTCTTTCACAGGATGTGGGCTTCGCTGGTATTATTGCTCATTTCTCATTGCCCTTGGGAAGATGCTTGTGAGCCACCTTCTTGAGCTGCTGCGGTCCTCGTGGTGCTGACATATCCAGAGGTTAGTTGCAAAACACATAGTTGGCAGCAGAATTGGTTTGAATGGAAATACACGATCAGAGAAGCTTGGATGCACCCTTGGGATGTGTTGAACTTGAGTCTGGTGAAGAGGCCGGAAGGAAGCAGCAGCCATCACTGTGTGTGATGAACAGTTACTGCCTTATCATCATGTAAGGTGATGTCCCCTTTAAGACTGGGCTTGGAACCCTGGGGACTCCGCCTCTGGCTCCGCCCATCTGTGAGCCATATATAAAGGGCTGCCTCATGGGCTGTGTAGCAGTCAGCACTCATCTCAGCTCTAGCATAGTTATTAGTCTAATAAAGCCTTCTTTACAGTTTAATCTCTAAGCGTCATTATTGAGGGTACCTCAATTTATTAGACTAAACTAGATTCAGGATGGACGCAGGCCTAAAACCAGAGAAGCTCAATCTGGAAGCACGAACGCCGGAGGCGAAGGACATTTATAAATACTGGCTGCGGTGCTTCGAGGCCTACCTGGACTCCGCAGGACTCCCATCCTGGGGCCACGCAAGCTGAGTCTACTCCACGCCCGGGTGAGTCACAGAATCTCCGCCACGCTCGAAAAGGCGACGACTTATGATGCGGCGATCGAGTTACTCCGCAAGCGGTTTGTCAAACCCATCAATGAGGTGCACGCCCGGCATCTACTCTCTACCTGCTGGCAGCACTCGGGTGAATCGCTCGACGAGTTTGTTGAAAAACTCACCGCCCTTGCCAGGGACTGTGACCATCAGGATGTGACAGGGGAAGTCCATATGAACCTGCACATCAGAGACGCTTTCGTGTCTGGCATCCGCTCGACCTACATCCGGTAGCAGCTGCTCGAAAATGGAGCAAACGACCTCCAGGACATGCTAACGCTTGTCTCATCGCTGGCGGTGGCCCGATATAACTTGGGTACGTACCCGCAGACTCTGCAAGCCCCCCTGGACTTCCTCAGACTCAGCCGTATTACAGGCCTGCGCCACGCGGCGATCCGCTCACCATGGGGGCACACCGTGCTGCTTCTGCTGGCAGGGCCAGCACCCACGCCCACGCTGCCCAGTCCGCTCCGTGATCTGCAGCGACTGTGGGAAGAAAGGGCACTTTGCGAGGGTCTGCCTGGCCAGACCCAGGGGCCAGAAAAACAAAGAACAGCCGGCCCGAAAATCAGGCTCTCAGGCCCGCAGGCCTCGCAATGCTGCTGCGCACCGACCCGACACGCCCCCTTCTGATGCGTCATCAGCCTCGTGCGAATCATGGGAGCGGCCATCTTGTCGGCGGCCATCTTCTCGAGCCGACACGTGCGACCGACGGTGGCCGCCATTTTACGAGTCTGACTCGGCTGAGGACTCCGACTACCCGCGACTGGGTGCGATCACCCTCGATCAAACTCGGCCAAAACACCTGCAGAACTCCATGATGCAGGTCCACGTCAACGGGCGCGACACTGCATGCCTCTTCGACTCCGGGAGCACGGAGAGCTTTATCCACCCTGAAACGGTAAGGCGCTGCTCCCTACACACCCATCCTGCATCCCAAACCATAGTCCTCGCATCTGGGTCCCACTCGGTACAAATCACGGGGTACTGTATTGTGGATCTCTCAATCCAGGGCGCCAAGTACACCCGTTTCAAATTTTATATCCTCCCTCACCTCTGTGCCCCCCTGCTGCTCGGACTGGATTTCCAGTGCAGCCACCGAAGCCTGACACTGAAGTTCGGCGGACCCTTGCCCCCCTCACGGTGTGCTGCCTTGCAACACTGAAAGTCGCACCCCCCTCGCTATTCGCGAACCTCACTCCCGACTGTAAGCCCGTCGCCACCAGGAGCCGGCGCTACAGTGCCCAAGATATGGCTTTTATCAAGTCAGAGGTCCAGCGTTTACTGGGAGAGGGGGTCATCGAGGCTAGCAACAGCCCTTGGAGAGCGCGAGTGGTGGTAGTCTGGTCCGGGGAGAAGAAACGGATGGTCGTGGATTATAGCCAGACCATAAACCGATTCACGCAGCTTGATGCATACCCACTTCCTCGCATCGCGGAGATGGTAAATCGGATCGCCCAATACCGAGTCTTTTCCACGGTCGACCTCAAATCCGCCTACCACCAGCTCCCCATCCGACCAAAAGACCGCCTCTATACTGCCTTCGAAGCAGCCGGCCGGCTCTTCCACTTCCTCAGGGTCCCCTTTGGTGTCACAAATGGGGTCTCCGTCTTTCAAAGGGCGATGGACCAAATGGTGGACCAGTGCGGTTTGCGGGCTACATACCCATACTTGGACAATGTCACCATCTGCGGCCATGATCAGCAGGACCTTGACGCTAACCTCAAAAAGTTCCTCCAGACCGTCCGAGCCCTTAACCTGACCTATAACGAAGGCAAATGCGTTTTCCACACCACCCGGCTGGCCATCTTTGGCTATGTCGTGGAAGACGGGGTCCTAGGTCCCGACTCCGACCGCATGCGCCCCCTTAAGGAACTCCCTCTCCCCCGCGGCCTCAAGGCCCTCAAACGGTGCTTGGGGCTTGTCTCCTATTACGCCCAGTGGGTCCCCAAGTACGCGGACAAAGCCCGCCCACTCCTAAAGACCACCATTTTTCCCCTCTCGGCTGAGGCTCAATTGGCCTTCAACCGCATCAAGGCCGACATCATCAAGGCCGCTATGCCGCGGTGGACGAAACCATCCCTTTGCAGGTAGAGAGCGATGCATCAGACATCGCCCTGGCTGCTACCCTCAATCAAGGAGGCAGACCAGTAGCGTTCTTCTCCCGAACCCTCTCCGCCTCCGAGGTTCGACACTCTGCAGTCGAAAAGGAGGCACAAGCCATTGTGGAGGCTGTGCGGTGCTGGAGACACTACCTCGCCGGTAGGAGGTTTACCCTCGTCACCGACCAACGGTCAGTCGCCTATATGTTCGATAACACGCAACGGGGCGAAATAAAAAACGATAACAGTTTGAGGTGGAGGATCGCACTCTCCACCTACTCGTACGATATCAAGTATCGTCCAGGGGAGCTCAACGAGCCCCCAGATGCCCTGTCCCGCGGCACATGCGCCAACGCGCAGGAGGACCGCCTGCAAGCCATCCACAATGACATCTACCACCCTGGGGTACCCGGCTCGTCCATTTTATCAAGTCCCGCAACCTACCTTACTCAACCAAGGAGGTCAAGGCCATGGTCAGGGCCTGCCAAGTCTGTGCGGAGTGCAAACTGCACTTCTATCGGCCAGACACGGTTCGGCTCATGAAGGCCTCGGGCCCCTTTGAGCGACTGAGCGTGGACTTCAAGGGGTCCTTCCCATCCACCAACCGTTATGCCTATTTCCTCACCGTGATCGATGAGTTCTCCCATTTCCCATTCGCCATTCCCTGCCCTGACATGACCTCAGCCACGGTGATTAAGGCACTGCACAGCATCTTCACCCTGTTCGGTTTCCCCGCTTATATCCACAGCGACCGGGGTACATCGTTCATGAGCGATGAACTGCGTCAGTATCTGCTCAGCAAAGGCATCGCCTCGAGCAGAACGACCAGTTATAACCCGCGGGGAAACGGGCAGGTGGAGAGGGAGAACGTGACAGTGTGGAAGGCTGTCCTTCTGGCCCTGCGGTTGAGAAATCTCCCAACCACCCGCTGGCAGGAGGTCCTACCCGATGCCCTACACTCCATTAGGTCACTCCTCTGCATGGCCACGAATGAGACCCCTCTCACAACCGATTGTTTCTCTTCCCCAGGAAGTCTACCTCCGGGGTCTCACTTCCACCTTGGCTGATGGCTCCGGGACCTGTTCTTCTCCGGAGGCACGCGAGGAGCCATAAAACGGACCCCCTAGTTGAAAAGGTCCATCTGCTCCACGCCAACCCCAGTTACGCCTACGTGGAGTACCCTGACGGCAGGCAAGATACGGTTTCCCTCCGGGATCTTGCACCCGCTGGATCCTCCACCACAGACGCCCCTTCCCGCGCTGCTTCCCTGCAGGACCCGTCGCCCCCTACAACACACCCCTTCCGGCCCGACCAGCCGTTGGTGAGCACCTACCACGCGACCCCCCCTTGACACACCCCGACGGCGCCGGCACCGCTACCCCCGGCCCTGCCTAGTCCCCCTGCCCCGAACCGGACCGAAGCTCCGACCGCTGTGCTCCCGGATGTGCCCTCAACCGGGACGTCCGTGCCCGCCGCACCACCGCCCGAATTGAGGAGGTCAAGGAGGACGATCCGGCCACCGAGACAGATGGACCTATGATGGCACTTCACCCCCGCCGGACTCTTTTTTTAAACAGGGGGTGAATGTGATGAACGGTTCCTGCCTTATCATCATGTAAGGTGATGTCCCCTTTAAGACCGGGCTTGGAACCCTGGGGACTCCGCCTCTGGCTCCGCCCATCTGTGAGCCATATATAAGGGGCTGCCTCATGGGCTGTGTAGCAGTCAGCACTCATCTCAGCTCTAGCATAGTTATTAGTCTAATAAAGACTTCTTTACAGTTTAATCTCTAAGCGTCATTATTGAGGGTACCTCACTGTGGAAATCAAATAGTTCTGATTTCTGCCTTTCCAAGCACTAATCAAACACAGGAGCATCAACCTGACCAAAAGCAACCCCAGTAAATGAGCTGTAAGAAAGCTGTACAGCAGCCACATGATTGCCTGCTAAATGGTTTAGTTATGTAGCACCATTATAGCAATGCGATCATCTTTAGGTAATAATCTTGGTAGAAAGTAACGTCGTAGTTTCTCAGTGCAGTTGCTGGAGAGCAGCCGCGTGCCCATGTCATCACTTTACACCAGCAGGTTGACTCAGAAACATTTCATTGAAACAAAAGATGTATGGATTGTCAATATATGCATTATAACGCAGACAACATCACAGATCACAAAGGCACTTGGTGATTGTTGGCTTCTTTAGCGGTTTTCATTTTGTGAGGTCGCCAAAAGTTCAGACTCCAGTGTGATTTACCAGAACTGAACACACCTTGTGACAATTGGAATCACGACCTAGTTGAAACACAATCGCTGAGCTAGCCTATAATCCACCCGCTGACAGGGTGAATGGGTCTTAGCCACAATGAAGCCTTTTTACCTGTTGTCTGATTGAATGAGGAGGATTGATTTCAATGTGGGAATTTAGCCGCCACTGACAGAAAGTGAAATGCAACAATCAGAGAACGATGTCATAGTGGTTGCTATGACCTGACAACCACTTGAGGTATCACTGATCAGTTACAATGGCAGCACAGGAGAGAAAGTTTGATTCAGCGTTTATAGGGAAAGGGGTCTTGACTGACAGTGAAGCTAGTGTTTGTGGGCGGTTTGATGAAAATACATTGACGCAATTGGTTACCAACCCGTGCTTAAAACGGTCCTTCAAGAATATATTCATATTTGACTGAATCTGTACACACTCCATGACCTGGAGTGTGATGTGACAAGTCATTTATTGATGAATTAACTGCGATCAGAAACTGGTAGGTTACCTGTCTAACTCCTGTTAATAACAGAATTGTTAGATTTCCATCTTGTGTAGAAGGAAGGATTGCACCTTCTAACTGTTTTTACCAAATGGACACTTGAAAGAGCTGTTTCACATGGCTCAGTTACTGATCACAATTGATCATCAGTTTGAAGTCATCTCTAATTATTAATTAATAATCCCCTCGGATGCTAAATAAAATAATTTTAAGGTTAAGATCAAATGTAGTATCTGCTCTGCTTTTTGTCTCAGATCTGGTATGTCTTGCTTGTGGGGACCATTCAATTTGAATTTGAATAGTTTTTTTGGAGCAGGCAAGGAGCTGGATGAGGGGTTCGCCCTGGCTTTGTAATTCAGACAAAGTGATAGAATGGGGATAAGTATGCTTCAGAAACTCACACTACACATCAGAGCTTGCTGCTAGTATTGCAACAGTTGACAGCAAGATTGAATGGGAAATGTTGACATTACAATTTACAGTGTTAAACATGGACATCAAAAAATATGACCCAAATCATGGCAACACAAAGTAATCTTTTTGGAGAGAAAGTTTGCAAGACTGTTAATATACACTGGGGGTAATAAAGTATACAATCTCCTAGGGTTTCAAGATATGTTAAACTTGTGTCTAAAATTGTTTCAGCCTCATCTGGTATGTTGCGTCCTGTTCTGGGCATCCCACTTTAGGAAGGATGCAAAGGCATTAGAGAGGGTGCAGAAAAGATTCACAAGAATGGTCCCAAGGATGAGGAACTTCAGATAGATTGGAGAGGTGTGGACTGTTTTCTTTGAAGAAGAGCAGGCTCAGAGGAGATTGATAGATGTGCTCAAAATCATAAAGGGTCTGGACAGAGTCAATAGATAGCAAACATTCCCACCAGTGGAAGGATCGAGAACGAGGAGAACATAGATGTAAGGTAATTGGAGAAAAAAGCAATGGATACATGAGGAGAAACGTTATCGCATTATCACACAGGGTAATTAGGATCCGGAATGCACTGCCTGAGAGTGTGATGGAGACAGGGTCAATCGAGGTATTCAGGAGAGAATTGGATTATTATCCGAAAAAGAAGAATGTGCAGGGTCCGGAGGAGAAGCCAGGTGGCGGCACTCGGTGAATTGCTCATTCAGAGAGTTGCTGCAGATACGATGCGCTGAATAGCCTCCTTCATTCTGTGATTCTATAGATTCTTGGGTTTTAATCAGCCATTTAATTGCATGCATTGCAAACAAATGCAGCATTATACAGAAAGTGTCCAGCAGAAAATGGATATGTTCATGGAATATGTGAAAGGGAAAAGAAAGGTACGTCATGGTCAGAGGTTTACCTAAATCCCCCAAAAGGCGTGAGGGCTAAAAACTGGAAAATAAATAATGGGTTAGTGCGAAACCCTGATCCTGAAAACAGGTGTAGGATTGGAGGGAGAGAGGCATTGCTGCCTCACAGCACTGAGGATCCGGGTTTGAATCCTGGCCCTGGGCCACTGTCCGTGTGGAGTTTGCACACTCTCCCCGTGTCTGCGTGGGTTCACCCCCACAACCCAAATGTGTGCAAGTTAGGTGGATTGGCCACTTTAAATTGCCCCTTAATTGTAAAAAATAATAATTGGGTACTCTAAATTAAACAAAAGGATTGGAGGGAGGCCCACAATTAAACTGAAAACAGCTCATAGACTGACTAAGGGAGTGAACACAACTTTGACAAATGGAGTTCAATGTGGACAGGTGGATGGCCATCTACTACGGATGCGAGGAAGATCAGTTTTCTAAATAGCAAGTAACTAAAAACTGTAGAAAAGTAAAGTGACTAAAAACACAAACCATTAAAGCCAGTAACAGGTACAAAAATCAGTCACAAGGACAAATGTATCATTAACTAATCATTGGATTTGTAATCCAGAGGCACAGGCAAATGCTTTGGTGACAGGGGTTCAAATCTCACCACAGCAGCTAGTGGAATTTAAATTTAATTAATAAACCTGGAGTATAAAGCTAGTCTCCGTAATGGTTACCATGACAATTACCACCAATTTTGTTCATTAATGTTTCCTTGGTAAGAACATCTGCCATCCTTACCTTGTCTGACCTACATCCAGATCCACATCAATGTGGTTTACTCTTAATTGCTCTCTGAAATTGCCGAGCAAGCCACTCAGTTCATGAAAAATTAGGGGTGGGCAACAAATTCTAGTTTTGCCAATGATGCCCACATACCATGAAACAAAGTTTTGAGTTAAGGGGACAGAAATACAAAAACATATAGAGCTTCTGGAGTATATTACAAAATCCATTTTTTCTGTGTTTCTTTGTGCTAAGTTAGCAGTCTGTGGCGATTTTAACATTTAAGATATGTTCCAATGCTTGTTATGTTAGTTCTTGCCAATAATGAAATAGAATCATAGAATTTACAGTGCAGAAGGAGGCCATTCGGCCCATTGGGTCTACACCAGCCTTGGAAAGAGCACCCTACTTAAGCCCACACCTCCACCCTATCCCCGTAACCCAGTAACCCCACCTAACTTTTGGACACGAAGGGGTAATTTAACGTAGCCAATCCACCTAACCTGCACAACTTTGGACTGTGGGAGGAAACCGGAGCACCCGGAAGAAACCCACGCACACACTGGGAGAAAGTGCAGACTCCGCACAGGCAGTCACCCGAGGCCGGAATTGAACCTGGGTCCCTGGAGCTGTGAGGCAGCAGTGCTAACCACTGTGCTGCCGTGTCACCCATGCTCTTGGAGTGTTTTGATAGGTCAAGTTCAAGTGTCAGTGAATAGTCAGTTTGAGTCAGTCAGTGAGTCAGTTTTAATCTGAAGGTGAAAAGTCCCAGAGAGCGTGGGAAAAGGAAAGGGGGCAGGGAGAGGTCAAACAGGAGAAAGAAACAGGCTCTGATGTCGTGAAAGGGCTGCAGGAAGCAGACTTTAGGTAAAGAAATGCCATTGGGGCAAAGGTACTCCTTTGGAGCAGTGATGTTCTGCTGAAAATCTGCAATTGTGCTTGTATGTTGATGCTTGCGTATACTCGGGGGAAGGTAATACTGGAAGGTGAGATCGAAACCATATCAGGTGGGCCATCATTAAAGCTGTCCAAGTGGAAACCAATTTTGGAGAGAATTCAAAGGTGGAATCTTTGAATGTGGAGATTGGGAACTCCCATGAGAAACACGAGTTTTCAGTGCAATCTGTTGGCTCACAATGTGAGAAACGTCTGGGTGGATTGTTGAGAAATCCATGGTATTGAGGTTTGGCCACATCTGCCGTTTATTTTGCAGGGTGGTGTGTTTGACCACAGTTTGCCCATTAATTCACATGCACCCCATTCTTACCCCGAATATTAGAGTATAAGGTAGATATTGTAAATTGTTTTATCTTTCTGACCTTCTGTAGTAAAGTTTATTTTTGTTTGTTCAAAACCTGAGGAACCTTGTGGCTTTATTCTCTTAGTAAGTGTCTTGAATCTCAAACTTTGTCTGTTTTAAACAAAACAATATTGGACTCTAAGCAGATCTCATCAACAACTTGGGGTCTGGACAAGGACTGTAACAAGCACGGAATTCAGTTTTGGGAACCACAATGTATAGTATGGTGATATCCAAGGGTATATTGATCTAGGATGGATGCAGTGTAGATACGCCAGAATGATTCAAAGTGTTAAATAGTCAGGATGGATTCCCGAAACTTGGATTGTCCTCCTGTGAGAGTAGAAGGTTAAGGGCTGGTCTGATTGTTTAAAATATTAAGAGGATTCAATAGGATTTGAAGAAATCCTATTTGGATTTGGGTGGCACGGTAGCACAGTGGTTAGCACTGTTGCTTCACAGCTCCAGGGTCCCAGGTTCGATTTGCGGCTTGGGTCACTGTCTGCGCGGAGGCTGCACATTCTCCCTGTATCTGCATGGGTTTCCTCCGGGTGCTCCGGTTTCCTCCCAAAATGTGCAGGTTAGGTGGATTGGCCATGGTAAATTGCTCTTAGTGTCCAAAAGGTAAGGTGGGGTTACTGGATTACTGGGATAGGGTGGAGGTGTGGGTTTGAGTAGGTGCTCTTTCCAAGGGCCAGTGCAGACTCAATGGGCCGAATGGTCTCCTTCTGCACTTTAAATTCTATGATCCTATGATCTTAAAATTAGAGCCAAACCAATCAGGAGGGATATCAGGAAGTAATTTTTCACACAAAGGGACAATTAAAACTTTTAAGATTCCGATGGGTGGATTTCATTTGGTAGATTATCAAGAGATATGGAGAAAAGGCAGGAAATTGAGTTGCATATCAGCCATGACCTGCTGGAATGGCAGAGCAGGCCTTGATGGGCTGAATGGCCTACTCTTATTCTTAATGCTACTAGATTCTGCAGTGATGTGCTGAAGGGTAGGCTGAGGATGATTAGTTTTTTTTTTAATCCAAAATTTCTTTTCAATACCTGTGTCTGGAACACCAAGCTAGGTGGATCTGTAACAGGCAAGATGTGATATCTTTACATTTGATTTACGTTGTTACTTAAAGATGGGGAACAGTTACTGCAGATATTATAGTGAGTTTTGCAATGCGGGCACGATTCACATAAAAGTTTCCAATGAAATGTATGCCCTTCAAGTCTATTTAATTTTTAATGGACTTGGGCTTGATTTTCATTCTGGGGTCCAAACGCCATTCTGCACTGCTTCATTTAGATAACACAATCATCAAATGTAAATGCCTTAATTGGGCCAATGAAGAGTGAACAGGATGCCGAATTAGTGGCACCAAATTAGTTACCTATTAATCCAATTAGTTAATCTGGTAAATCACTGTTGTACTTATATTAGAGGATGTACGGTAGAACCTGCACTACAGGTTCGCCTGTGGCCCCTGCCTGCTGGCTCCGCCCAGGAGGCGGGGTATAAATATGCGTGTCCTCCAGCTCGCAGCCATTTCGGCAGCTGCTGTGGGAGGCCACACATCTGATACCAATAAAGCCTCAGTTTGGATTCAACTTTCGTCTTTAAGTCAAATTGATCGTGCCTCAGTTACCAGGAGGCAGGGGCTGCCTGCAGAGCGAGAGCAGCAAAGGCAGACTACGCTGAAGCCATGACTCGACTCAAGGACAATTACGAGCAGAAGACAAACACGCTCTTCGCCAGGCACGCGCTCGCAACTCGTTCTCAACTACCATAGAAGACTTCTGGAGGGTCCTAATCCCACTAGTCTGGGACTGTGACTGCCAGGACGTTACAGCTAAGGAACACTTAGACCTCCTTATGAGGGACGCCTTTGTGACCGGAATTGGGTCAGTCATCATACATCAGCAGCTCTTAGAAAGGGCCACGTTCGACCTCACAGCGATTAAAACGCTAGCGCTCTCCATGGAGGTCGCCCTGCGCAACGTACAGCCTGCACGGCCCACCCCTCCTATGCTTCACGGACCTCACAGGTCCCAATACGCCGGTGCCAGCAAACCCTGGGGGGCCCCGATGCTACTTTTGCGGCCAGCAAAAGCACCCCCGCCAACGCTGCCCGGCCCGCGCTGCCCTTTGTAAAGCCTGCGGGAAGAAGGGCTACTTCGCCACGGTGTGTCAGGCCCGCTCAGTGGTCACGATCGCCCCCACCCCCCCAGTCAGGGACAATGGGCGCCGCCATCTTCTCCTCCCCCCCCCAGACCATGTGCGGTCAGTGGGAGCTGCCATCTTCCCCTCCGCGCAACACGTGCGTTTGATGGGCGCCGCCATCTTGCTCCACCCCGCAACGTGCGTTCCGTGGGCGCTGCCATTTTGTAACCCCAAGATCTCCGGGCGCCGCCATCTTGTCTACCCCTCAGCACATGGACACCACCAGACATCCAAGATCAGAACTCAACGGCCGCCCCATTACCCGACGACCAACCAAGGCTCGCCTCCATGTCACTCGACCAGTCTCGCCTACATAACCTGACCTACGCATCCACCAGCGTGAAAGTCGATGGCCATGTGACCTCTTGCCTGCTGAACTTCGGGAGCACCGAGAGATTTATACACCCGGATACTAGCTCATACAGAATGAGGGCTGCTGGGATGGCACGGGTTCTTATACCCCGCCTATCAGGGCGGAACTATTATACTCTCGAGCCAATAGCAAGCATATAGGTTCTACCAATGGTACTTCAGCCTCTCAGGTACTGTAATACCTATAATACCACATTCACCCCCTGTTAAAACAAAGTCCGGCGGGGGTTGTGGCCAGCAACTACAAAACATAACAACATGGTATAATTAGTTATGGAGGTACCGTAATACCTCCGTACAGTGTTTAGTAACTATTTACAAGTCTGGTAGCTATGTACATTCGGTATTTTATATTTACAGATTACGGTTAAAATGAAACAATCAGTCGATTGGGGGCCCTGGTCGTCCTCTGTGATCGTCGGAGCCTCGGTGGTGACTCCGGTGGAGGCTCGGGTGTCTGTGACTCCGGGAGCGTGGCTTCGATCTCCATGGCAGCTTCGTCACCCCTAGACGGCGCTGGTGGGGAAAATGGCTGACCTGGGGAGGGAGCGCCTGCGGGGGGCGTCGGTGGGTGGGGGGGCCTAGGCAAGGGCGGCGGAAGGACCAATCCTCCTGTAAGGTGCTGCGGTGGAGGGGAGGGTGGGACTGGTGGCTGGAATGTGCGTGGAGTTCCGGTGGGCGCCAGGTCCCGTAGGGAGACCGTATCTAGTTGGCCGTCGGGGTACGCCACGTAGGCGTACTGGGGGTTAGCATGGAGCAGGTGGACCCTCTCGACCAACGGGTCTGACTTGTGCGCCCGCACGTGTTTTCGGCGCAGGCTGGGTCCGGGTGCTGCCAGCCAGGTCGGGAGCGAGGTCCCGGAGGAGGACTTCCTAGGGAAGACAAGGAGACGTTCGTGAGGTGTCTGATTGGTGGTCGTACAAAGCAGTGACCGGATGGAGTGGAGGGCATCCGGGAGGACATCTTGCCAGCGGGAGACTGGGAGGTTTCTGGACCATAGATTATCATAGAATTTACAGTACAGAAGGAGGCCATTCGGCCCATCGAGTCTGCACCAGCTCTTGGAAAGAGCACCCTATCCAAGGTCAACACCTCCACCCAGTAACCCCACCCAACACTAAGGGCAATTTTGGACACTAAGGGCAATTTATCTTGGCCAACTCACCTAACCTGCACATCTTGGGACTGTGGGAGGAAACCGGAGCACTCGGAGGAAACCCACGCACACACGGGGAGGATGTGCAGACTCCGCACAGACAGTGACCCAAGCCGGAATCGAACCTGGGACCCTGGAGCTGTGAAGCAATTGTGCTAACCACTGTGCTACCGTGCTACCGTCCAGGAGGACGGTCTTCCAGACCGTTCCGTTCTCCCTCTCTACCTGTCCGTTACCCCGGGGGTTGTAACTGATCGTCCTGCTCGAGGCGATGCCCTTGCTGAGCAGGAATTGACGCAGTTCGTCGCTCATAAAGGAGGACCCCCTATCGCTGTGTATGTAAGCGGGGAACCCGAACAGTGCAAAGATGCTATGGAGGGCCTTGATGACGGTGGTTGCGGTCATGTCGGGGCAGGGGATGGCGAATGGGAACCGGGAGTACTCGTCAATCGCGTTCAGGAAGTACGTGTTGCGGTCGGTGGAGGGGAGGGGGCCTTTAAGTCCATGCTGAGGCGTTCAAAGGGACGGGAAGCCTTTATCAGGTGCGCTTTCTCTGGCCGGTAGAAGTGCGGTTTGCACTCCGCACCGATTTGGCCGTCTCTGGTGGCTCTCCTGACCTCCTCGATGGAGTAGGGCAGGTTGCGAGTCTTGATGAAATGGAAAAAGTGACCCCCGAGTGGCAGAGGTCCACGTGGAGGGCTCGGAGGCGGTCCACTTGTGCGGTGGCACATGTGCCGCGGGACAGGGAGTCAGGAGGCTCAATTAGCTTCCCGGGACGATACAAAATCTTGTAGTTGTAGGTGGAGAGTTCAATCCTCCACCTCAAGATCTTGTCATTTTTTATCTTGCCCCGCTGTGTATTATCAACATGAAAGCCACCAACCGTTGGTCAGTGAGGAGAGTGAATCTCCTGCCGGCCAGGTAATGCCGGCAATGTCGCACAGCTTCTACTATGGCCTGGGCCTCCTTTTCGACTGAGGAGTGGCGGATTTCGGAAGCATGGAGGGTACGGGAGAAGAAGGCCACGGGTCTGCCCGCTTGGTTGAGGGTTGCCGCCAGAGATACGTCGGATGCATTGCTCTCGACCTGGAAGGGGAGGGACTCGTCGATGGCGTGCATCGTGGCCTTTGCAATGTCTGCTTTGATGTGGCTGAAGGCCTGGCGGGCCTCTATTGACAGGGGAAAAACTGGTTTGGATCAGGGGACGGGCCTTGTCGGCGTAGTTGGGGACCCACCGGGCGTAGTAGCTGAAAAACCCTAGGCAGCGCTTCAGGGCCTTAGAGCAGTGAGGGAGGGGGAACTGCGTAAGGGGGAGCATGCGTTCAGGGTTCGCACTATGTAGCCGAGAATGGCTAGACGGTCGGTGCTAAACACACATATATCCTTATTGTACGTTAGGTTAAGGATCTTTGCGGTCTGGAGGAATTTTCGGAGGTTGGTGTCATGGTCCTGCTGGTCGTAGCTGCAGATGGTGACATTATCGAGATACGGGAATGGTGCCCGTAAACCGTACCGGTCAACCATTCAGTCCATCTCGCGCTGGAAGACCGAGACCCCATTAGTGGCACCAAAGCGAACCCTTAAGAAGTGATAGAGCCGCCCATCTGCCTCGAAGGCAGTGTATTTGCGGTCACTAGTGCGGATGGGGAGCTAGTGGTAGGTGGACTTGAGATCCACCGTGGAGAAGACCTTCTAATGCGCGATCCTGTTTACCAGGTCGGATATGCGGGGGAGGGGGTACGCGTCCAGCTGCGTAAACCTGTTGATGGTCTGACTGTAGTCGATGACTATCCTATGCTTATCCCGGTCTTGACCACCACTACATGAGCTCTCCAGGGGCTGTTACTGGCTTCAATGACCCCTTCCCTCAGTAACCTTTGGACCTCTGATCTAATAAAGATCCGGTCCTAGGCACTTTAGAGTCTGCTCCTGGTGGCGACGGGTTTGCAATCCGGGTGAGGTTCGCAAACAGGGAAGGCGGGTCGACCTTAAGGGTCGCGAGGCCGCAGACAATAAGGGGGAGGGGGGGGGGATATAGGGCCGCCGAATTGGAAGGTCAGACTTTGATGATTACACTGGAAGTCTAAACCTAGGAGTGTAGCCGCGCAGAGGTGGGGAAGGACGTAGAGACGGAGATTTTTGAACTCCCTTCCCTGGACTGTGAGGTTTGCTACACAAAACCCCTTTATCTCCACTGAGTGGGAACCGAAGGCCAGTGAGATTTTTTGATTAACAGGGTGGATGAGGAGGGAACAGCGCCTTACCGTGTCGGGGTGTATGAAGCTCTCCGTGCTGCCAGAGTCAATTAGGCAGGGCGTCTCGTGGCTGTTGATGAAAACAGTCGTCGTAGCGGTCGAGAGTGTTCGAGGTCGAGATTGATCCAGAGTCACCGAGGCCAATCGCAGTAGTTGAGAATTCTGTTCAGGCAGTATGTGGTCGGCCGAGCTGGGGTCCTGGAGGCCCATCCAAGATGGCATCTCCCATTGGTCGCACATGGCCGGGGGTGCACAAAATGGTGACACCCATCCCTCAAGCGTGGCGTCCGTGGAACAAGGCGCCCGGGGTCCGCACATGGCCCTGGAATATGGTGGTGGCGGCGACCGCTGGCCACAAGGGGCCCATGGAGAGGTTTGTGGTGGCGGTCCGGATTCGCTGCTGGAGGCTGCGGCCACCGCTCGGGTCTGACATACCCTCCATGAAATGGCCCTTTTTGCCGCATCCCCGGCAGCGCTGGCGGGGGTGCTTGGCCTGCCCGCAAAAGTAGCAGCGGGGCCCCTCGGGGATAGCAGGCCGATTTGCAGCACAGGCCTGCGGGGGAACGGGGGAAGTCTCTGGGTCGGCCACTGCGGGGTTCCATGCTGCCCAGGGAGCTGGCGTGTGGTCGGGAATGTAGGCGCGGGCGTTCCTGGAGGCCACGTCCAGGGAGCCTGCAAGGGCCCGTGCCTCCCTGAGACCCAGGGTGTCTTTCTCTAACAGGCGCTGGCGGATTTGAGATGAAAGCATACCTGCCACGAAAGCGTCCCGGACTAAGAGTTCCGTGTGTTCGCTCGCTGAAACTTGCGGGCAGCCGCAGCTTCTGCTCAGCACCAGGAGTGCGCGGTACAATTCCTCCAACGATTCCCCAGGGGTTTGCCGTCTTGTTGCAAGCAGATGCCGGGCGTAAACCTGGTTTACCGGGTGAACATAGTGTCCTTTTAGCAGCTCGATTGCTGCATTAAGTCTTCCACTTCCTCGATGAGGGTGTAGATCTCCGGGCTCACCCTTGAGTGCAGGACGTGCAGTTTCTGCTCTCCCATGGGTGCGTTTTCGGCCGTCTCGAGATACCCTTTGAAGCATGCCAGCCAGTGCTTGAAGATTGCCGCTGAGTTTGCCGCGTGGGGGCTAAGTTGCAGACACTCCGGCTTGATTCGGAGCTCCATCCTTTCTTCTTAAAATCTAGCTTATTAAATTGATGCACGATCAATGACCACTAAAGCGAGGTTGTAGTACACTGAAGGTTTTAATAAGCTAGATGTTTCCGCCAGCAGCTCAGGTACAGAATGAGGGCTGCTGGGGCGGCACGGGTTCTTATACCCCGCCTATCAGGGCGGAGCTATTATACTCTCTAGCCAATAGCAAGCATATAGGTTCTACCAATGGTACTTCAGCCTCTCAGTTACCGTAATACCTATAATACCACACAGTGCAACCTCCAGAGCCTAACCCTTAAATTCGGTGGACCCTTACCACCCCTTACTGTGAGCGGTCTCGCGACCCTAAAGGTCGACCCACCTCCCCTCTTTGCTAATCTAACTCCAGATTGCAAACCCGTCGCCACCAGCAGCAGACAGTATAGCACCCAGGATAAGACCTTCATCAGGTCCGAAGTCCGGCGGTTGCTTCGGGAAGGCATCATCGAGGCCAGCAACAGCCCCTGGAGAGCTCAAGTGGTAGTGGTTAAATCTGGGGAGAAACACCGAATGGTCGTGGACTATAGCCAGACCATCAACCGGTACACGCAGCTCGACGCGTACCCCCTCCCACGCATATCTGGCATGATTAACCAGATTGCACAGTACCGGGTCTTCTCAACGGTGGACCTGAAATCCACCTACCACCAGCTCCCCATCCGTAAATTGGACCATCCATCCCCCGTCTTCGAGGCAGACGGCCGTCTATATCACTTCCTTAGGGTCCCCTTCGGCGTCACTAACGGGGTCTCGGTCTTCCAAAGGGAGATGGACCGAATGGTCGACTGGTACGGTTTGCAGGCCACGTTTCTGTACCTAGACAATGTCACCATCTGCGGCCATGATCAGCAGGACCACAACGCCAACCTTGCTACATTTCTCCGCACTGCTACTTTCCTAAACCTCACTTACAACAAGGAGAAGTGTGTGCTCAGCACAAACCGCTTAGTCATCCTCGGCTATGCGGTCCAGAACGGAGTTCTGGGGCCCGATCCTGACGGCATGCGCCCCCTCATGGAGCTCCCCCTCCCCTACTGCCCCACGGCCCTCAGACGCTGCCTGGGGTTCTTTTCATATTACACGCAGTGGGTCTCAAACTATGCGCACAAGGCCCGCCCACCCATTCAGTCCACCCAGTTTCCCCTGATGGCCGAGGCCCAACAGGCCTTCGCCCGGATCAGAGCTGATATTGCCAAGGCCACAATGCACGTTGTAGATGAAACACTGCCCTTCCAAGTAGAAAGCGACGCATCAGACGTCGCCCTTGCCGCCACCCTCAATCAGGCAGGAAGGCCCGTGGCATTCTTTTCCTGCACCCTTCATGACTCTGAAATTCGGCACTCATCCGTCGAAAAAGAGGCCCAAGCTATCGTTGAAGCTGGGCGGCATTGGAGGCTTTACCTGGCCGGCAGGAGATTCACTCTCCTCACTGACCAACGATCGGTAGCCTTTATGTTCAACAACACACTAGCGGGGCAAGATCAAAAATGATAAAATCTTGCGGTGGAGAATCGAGCTCTCCACCTATAATTACGAGATTAAGTATCGCCCTGGCAAACTCAACGAGCCCCCAGATGCCCTATCCCGAGGTACATGTGCACAGGTAGACCGACTCCGGACTCTGCATGACAGCCTTTGTCACCCAGGGGTCACACGGTTGTACCACTTCATTGAGGCACAAAATTTGCCCTACTCCGTCGAGGAAGTAAGGACAATCACCAGGGACTGCCAGGTCTGTGCGGAGTGTAAGCCACACTTCTACCGGTCGGACCGCGCGCGTCTGGTGAAGGCCTCCCGCCCCTTTGAACACCTCAGAATGGACTTCAAAGGCCCCCTCCCCTCCACCGATCATCACACATATTTCCTCAGTGTGATCGATGAATACTCCCGGTTCCCCTTCGCCATCCCATGCCCCGCGCATGACGTCTGCCACCGTCATTAAAGCCCTCAATTCAATCTTCTCTCTGTTTGGTTTCCCCGCCTACATCCACAGTGACAGGGGATCCTCATTCATGAGTGATGAGCTGCGTCAGCTCCTGCTCAGCAGGGGTATCACCTCCAGCAGAACGACAAGCTACAACCCTCAGGGAAATGGACAGGTAGAAAGGGAGAATGGGACGGTATGGAGGGCAGTCCAGCTGGCCCTACGGTCCAGAAATCTCCCGGCCTCCTGATGGCAAGAGGTCCTCCTTGATGCACTACATTCCATTCGCTCGTTACTCTGCACTGCCACTAACAATACACCGCATGAACGTCTTTTTGCCTTCCCCAGGAAGTCCACATCTGGGGTGTCGCTCCGACTTGGCTCACAGCTCCGGGAACCGTGCTTCTCCGTAAACATGTGCGATTCCACAAGGCGGACCCGTTGGTGAAGAGAGTACACTTTCTCCACGCAAACCCCCAGTACGCCTACGTGGCGTTCTCCGACGGCTGCCAGGATACTGTCTCCCTCAGGGACCTGGCACCAGCAGGTTCCACCCGCACACCATCCCCTGTCGCCCCCGGCGCCACCCTCCCCTCCCCCGTCGCTCACAACACCACCCCACCCCCAGGGCCGTCCGTCCTCCCCCTGCCCACGCCTGTCGATGAAGAGGATTTCGGCACGCTCCCGGAGTCACCTTCGACCAGGTCAGCACCAACATCGCCGTCACCACTCTCAAATGACCATCAAGGCCCCGGACCGGCTGAACCTCTGACCAGTCCACCGGAAGCATAGAGACATTTGTTTTGCTCTGTAAATATTAAAATCATGATTGTATATAGTTAGCCACCACCCCCGCCAGACTCAATTTTAACAGGGGGTGAATGTGGTAAACCACTGTTGTACTTATATTAGAGGTTGTACGGTAGAACCTGCACTACAGGTTCGCCTGTGGCCCCTGCCTGCTGGCTCCGCCCAGCAGGCGGGGTATAAATATGCGTGTCCTCCAGCTCGCAGCCATTTCGCCAGCTGCTGTGGGAGGCCACACATCTGATACCAATAAAGCCTCAGTTTGGATTCAACTTTCGTCTTTAAGTCAAATTGATCGTGCCTCAGTTACCAGGAGGCAGGGGCTGCCTGCAGAGCGAGAGCAGCAAAGGCAGTAGACAGCCATGATGGTGCCTGCTGCTACCTTTCAGGAGAGGGGAGGCAGCACCTCGGAGAGGCAGCAGCTTCACCATGTACAAAAACTGGAAGGTATTGTGTCCAATTCGGAGCAAGATCCCCTATTTTACAAAATTCTACTTCGTAAAAAATCCATTAATCTTTGCCCATGTGGAACCTGACAACCTTGCACGAATGGGCACCAGACTGATTTACAAATTGGACACTGCCTTCTCATCCTCCCAGTCCATTAACAAGCTCCTCAAGGAAATTAACAAGCCTTTAACAAAGAACAAAGAACAAAGAAAAGTACAGCACAGGAACAGGCCATTCGGCCCTCCAAGCCCGTGCCGACCATGCTGCCCGACTAAACTACAATCTTCTACACTTCCTGGGTCCGTATCCCTCTATTCCCATCCTATTCATGTATTTGTCACGATGCGCCTTAAATGTCACTATCGTCCCTGCTTCCACCACCTCCTCCGGTAGCGAGTTCCAGGCACCCACTACCCTCTGTGTAAAAAACTTGCCTCGTACATCTACTCTAAACCTTGCCCCTCGCACCTTAAACCTATGCCCCCTAGTAATTGACCCCTCTACCCTGGGGAAAAGCCTCTGACTATCCACTCTGTCTATGCCCCCCATAATTTTGTAGACCTCTATCAGGTCGCCCCTCAACCTCCGTTGTTCCAGTGAGAACAAACCAAGTTTATTCAACCATTCCTCATAGCTAATGCCCTCCAGACCAGGCAACATTCTGGTAAATCTCTTCTGCACCCTCTCTAAAGCCTCCACATCCTTCTGGTAGTGTGGCGACCAGAATTGAACACTATACTCCAAGTGTGGCCTAATTGGAGGCAAGCAGGTTCCTGACTCCCCACTTTCCACAGTCACCTTGAATGTTCTAGCATATTCCGAAGGCATCGGAACACTGACATGCCATCCGGAAATGCTACTTCCAGGCACTTCAAAACCTTGGCCAACATGTTGCAGATCTTCATTTTAAATCTTACCAAGTAACACTAGCTGGTTGGCACTCAATGTGTTGGTTAACAATGAGGCTTTCAATAAAGTATTTAAATTGGTATCTCTGTCCTGTCTCGTGTGATTGACATTTCAACTGCTTCTGACTGATCTAATTTTGGGCTTTTATCCTTGTCGATCCTAGCATTCACCGTGTGTGAACGGGATGGAGATATCCCATGATCCGTGTACAGATACGGGTAATTGGAGTGAACTGCCAGAGGTGTCCCTGAGACAGGTGTTCCGGTGGCTAGGAGACCAAGACAGGGTCCGGGCAGCACTGGTGTGCAAATGCTGGAACCACGTGATGCATTCGCCAGCTCTCTGGAGATCCAGAACTTTTACTTTCTGCGGGAGACCATCCAAATACCGACGGGCGGAGTATGAATCTGCCATCTGGTACGCGAAGAAGTTTGGCAGATATCTGGTAAATTGCGAAATTAAGTTTATGAATCCATACAATTCCCTTCTGACGAGGAGATTCCAAATAACCATGAGGAGCTTCCTAGCTCGCTTAGGAAACGAAAACAACAGATTGAAATCTTTCACCATCCAACATCTGGAGTTGGATCGCCTTGTGTGGAGCTCATCTGTTAGGAATGCATTTCTAAAGGTACTGTCTTGCTAGAAAAAGGCTTTATCCATTATTTAAATTTACATTTTTCAAATTTCGTTGTATATTCTCCTGTCAAGGGAAGTCTTTTTAAGTCTGAGGACACTAAGTGATTGAATCTCCCCCATGCCATCTCTTCGCCCCGTGAGAGGGAATAGATCAAGGTGCCATTTTGGATTTCCGATCACTTCGGTTTTCAGACACTGCATATACACTTACATTCAAATAGCCTCAGCCTAGGTTGGCTATAGCGTAAAGTAAATAAAATGACTCAAAAAGTAAGATGTATCATTGAATAATAAATGCAGGGTACTTGTAACACATTGTGGTGAACCACTGTAATAGGAGATGTAAGGTAGGACCTGCACTACAGGTTCGCCGGTAGCTCCTGCCGGCTGGCTCCGCCCACGGAGGACTGTACAAATAGGCATGACCTCCATTGCCCTGCCATTTCGCCAGCTGCAGCAGGAGGCCACGCATCTGACTGTAATAAAGCCACAGTTGTACCCAATCTGCGTCTTTGTGCAATTGAGCGTGCATCAATTTATTACAGTCAGATTTTCCACAGAATGGATATCAGAATTAAGCCCGATCGCCTGCAGCTGGATCCGCACTCGCCCGACGCCAGAAATAATGTTACTCACTGGCTAGCATGTTTTGAGGCCTACATCAACGCGGCGGACCCTGCGCCAACAGAGGCTCAGAAGATAAACGTCCTGTACTCCAGACTGAGCTCCAGCGTGTTCCCGGTAATCCAAGACACCACGAATTACACAAAAGCAATGGAACTCTTTAAGGAACACTATGCGCAGAAGGCGAACACGCTCTTCGCCAGGCATGTACTCGCCACTCGCTCGCAACTATCTGGTGAGTCCATCGAAGACTTCTGGCGGGCCCTAATTCCACTCGTCCGGGACTGTGACACGCGAATCTGCTCATGCGCGATGCCTTCGTGACGGGGATTGCGTCGGACCGCATCCCAGAACGATTACTGGAAGGGGCCACGCTCGAACTGACGGAGACGAAAACCTTGGCGCTCTCCATGACGGTCGCATCCCGTAACGTGCAATCGTACCCCTCCCGCCGCGCTGCCCACCCTTCTACTCCTTCCTACCCCTCCTGGACCCCGCCGACGACCTCCTCAGCCGGGGCCCTGCCTTCCCAATACGCCTGCGCCGCACGCCGATTCGCGCACCCTGGGGGTCCCCGCTGCTACTTCTGCGGTCAGCCCCGCCAAATCTGCCCGGCCCGCACTGCAGTTTGTGAAGCCTGCAGTAAAAAGGGCCACTTCGCGGCTGTGTGCCAGGCCCGCGCAGTCGCTGCGATCGCGCCCGCTATCGCCCCCTCCCCCACGCTAGACGCACAATGGGAGCCGCCATCTTCTCCTCCCGGGTCCATGTGCAACCAATGGGCGCCGCCATCTTGTACCCCTTCGGCCACGTGCGCCCCATGGGTGCCGCCATCTTGTCCCGAACCTGCAATGTGCGCACCATGTGCGCCGCCATCTTGTCTCGACCCCGCAATGTGCGCACCATGGGCGCCGCCATCTTGTCCCCCACAGGGTCTCCGGACATCCCAACATTGGAACCGCACACGCTCGCCACCCGAAGCATCCGATGGCTACCCGCAGCTCGCTTCGATGACGCTGGACCAATCTCGCCCGCACAACCTGGCCACCGCGTCGACGACGGTAAAAATCAACGGCCACGCGGCCTCGTGCCTGCTGGACTCTGGGAGCACCGAAAGCTTAGTTCACCCAGATACGGTAAGGCGCTGCTCCCTCACGGTCCACCCTGCCAATCAAAGGACCTCCCTAGCCTCCGGATCCCACTCCGTCCCGATCCGAGATTTTTGTGCAGTCACCCGCACGGTCCAGGGCGTAGAATTTAGTAACTTCCGCCTCTATGTCCTTCCTAATCTCTGCGCTGCACTCCTGTTGGGCCTGGACTTCCAGTGCAACCTCCAGAGCTTCACCCTCAAATTCGACGGGCCCTTACCCCCTCCTACCGTTTGCGGCCTCGCGACCCTCAAGATCGATCCCCCCTCCCTTTTTGCCAATCTAACTGTGGATTGCAAGCCCATTGCCACTAGGAGCAGACGATACAGCACCCAGGACAAGACCTTCATCAGGTCCGAAGTCCAGCGGCTGCTTAAGGAGGGTATTATCGAGGCCAGCAACAGCCCCTGGAGAGCCCAAGTGGTAGTGGTTAAAACTGGGGAGAAACACAGGATGGTCGTGGACTACAGCCAGACCATCAATCGGTACACGCAGCTCGACGCGTACCCCCTCCCACGCATATCTGATATGGTCAATCAGATTGCGCAGTACCGGGTCTTCTCAACAATTGACCTGAAATCCGCCTACCACCAGCTCCCCATCCGGAAGTCGGACCAGCCATACACGGCCTTCCAGGCGGACGATCGCCTCTACCACTTCCTTAGGGTCCCTTTTGGTGTCATAAATGGGGTCTCGGTCTTCCAAAGAGAGATGGACCGAATGGTCAACCAGTACGGTTTGCAGGCCACCTTTCCGTCACCATAATGTCACCGTCTGCAGCCATGACCAGCAGGACCACGATGCCAACCTCGATAAATTCATCTGCACTGCCACTCTTCTCAACCTGACCTACAACAAAAAGAAGTATGTTTTCAGTACAACCCGGTTAGCTATTCTCGGCTATATAGTCCAAAATGGACTTCTCGGGCCCGACCCCGACCGCATGCGCCCCCTCATGGAACTTCCCCTCCCCCTCTGCCCCAAGGCCCTCAAACGCTGCCTGGGGTTCTTTTTCTACTACGCCCAGTGGGTCCCAAACTATGCAGAAAAGGCCCGCCCACTCATTCAGACAACCCAATTCCCCCTCGCGGCCGAGGCTCAACACGCTTTCGCCCGCATCAGAGCAGACATCGCCAACGCCAGGATGCGCGCAGTGGACAAGTCACTGCCTTACCAAGTAGAAAGCGACGCTTCAGATGTCGCCCTTGCCGCCACCCTAAACCAGGCAGGCAGACCCGTGGCATTCTTTTCCCGCACCCTTCATGCCTCTGAAATTCGACACTCATCCGTCGAAAAGGAGGCCCAAGCTATCGTTGAAGCTGTGCGGCATTGGAGGCATTACCTGGCCGGCAAGAGATTCACTCTCCTTACGGACCAACGGTCGGTAGCCTTCATGTTCAATAACACACAGCGGGGCAAGATCAAAAATGATAAAATCTTGCGGTGGAGAATCGAGCTCTCCACCTATAATTACGAGATCTTGTATCGCCCCGGCAAGCTCAACGAGCCCCCAGATGCCCTCTCCCGAGGTACATGTGCCAGCGCACAAGTGGACCAACTCCGGGCCCTACACGACAGCCTTTGTCACCCGGCGGTCACTCGATTGTACCATCTGGTCAAAGCTCGCAATCTGCCCTACTCCGTCGAGGAAGTAAGGACAGTCACCAGGGACTGCCAGATCTGTGCGGAGTGCAAGCCGCACTTCTACCGGCCAGATCGTGCACGCCTGGTGAAGGCTTCCCGCCCCTTTGAACGCCTCAGCGTGGATTTCAAAGGGCCCCTCCCCTCCACCGACCGTAACATGTACATTCTCAGTGTGATTGACGAGTACTCCAGATTCCCCTTCGCCGTCCCCTGCCCCGATATGACATCTGCCACCGTCATCAAGGCCCTCAGCACCATCTTCACTCTGTTTGGTTTCCCCGTCTACATCCACAGTGACAGGGGATCCTTATTCATGAGCGATGAGCTGCGTCAGTTCCTGCTCAGCAGGGGTATAGCCCCCAGCAGGACGACCAGCTACAACCCCCGGGGAAACGGGCAAGTAGAACGGGAGAATGGGACGGTTTGGATGGCCGTCCAGCTGGCCCTACGGTCCAGGAACCTCCCAGCCTCTCGCTGGCATGAGGTCCTCCCTGACGCTTTACACTCGATCCGGTCACTATTGTGCACCGCCACTAATAACACACCCCATGAACGTGTTTTTACTTTCCCCAGGAAGTCCACATCTGGGGTATCGCTCCCGACTTGGCTCGCAGCTCCAGGACCGGTCCTTCTCCGTAGGCACGTCCGACTTCACAAGGCGGACCCCTTGGTGGACAGGGTTCACCTGCTCCACGCTAACCCTCAATATGCCTACGTTGAGTTCCCCGACGGCCGCCAAGATACTGTCTCACTCAGGGACCTGGCACCATCTGGTTCCACCCCAACACCCCCCCCCCCCACCCATGCGCCCCCCCCTCCCACCGCGCCGCCAATATTGACCTGACCAGACCACCCCCCCCTCCCCTTTTCCGCACAAGAGGACGAAGAGGACTTCGGCATGCTCCCGGAGTTCCCCAATGACTGGCCAGCATCAGAACCGCCACCACCGCCATCGGTGCCACCTCCACCACCGCCAGCACCGACTTCGCCGCCACCGTTACGCCGCTCCCAACGAAGCACCAAAGCACCGGACCAGCTGAACCTTTGACGGACTCTGGACCATTAACATGGACTTTTCTTTTTCCTACCACTGTACATAATTGCACTAATTGTATATAGTTTCACGTCACCCCCGCCGGACTCATTTTAACAGGGGGTGAATGTGGTGAACCACTGTATTAGGAGATGTAAGGTAGGACCTGCACTACAGGTTCATCGGTAGCTCCTGCCTGCTGGCTCTGCCCACGGAGAACTGTATGAATATGCCATTTCGCCAGCTGCAGCAGGAGGCCACGCATCTGACTGTAATAGAGCCACAGTTGTACCCAGCTTTAGTCTTTGTGCAATTGATCGTGCATCAAACATTTCTTTTTGACATGTTCACTGCAAAACTCACAAGGTAAACAGTGCAAACAATGAGACTTCCCTTGCTAAATGTCGTGCAGTTAAAAAAAAGCTCAGTTTTTGGATGTTTCCTGATTTACAGATAAAGGGTACTCGACCTGTTACACAAAACACTCACTGTCCCTCATCAGAAACAACAAGGTGAAAATTGAACATTTGTAATGCTGATATTACTCAGCATCTTAACCTTCTTAGAGGAGTAATAACCAGAACAGAAATAATTAAATTACATGGTGAATTTGGAAATGAGAGAAGCTGTACCAGTGTAAGATTTACAGTCTATATTCAGTTGAACGTTCCATATATTGTAGTTTAGATATAACAGAAGTGAGAGACAGATTTGTGAGGAAACCAAATCTCAAATGGACCAACTTGGCAGTTAATTGTTCCTCAGTGCATTTTCCATGGCAATACCTCTACCAGACTTAGTCCACAATAAATCAGCACCTGCTTCTCATGCAGTATAAATTGTTATTCCCTTTGAGATTTGGTATTCTTGCGATTCAGTCCTAGACCCGGACCAGACCCCAGTTTAATTTAGGAAACTGGGCGAGACCCCAACACGTTTTCAATTTGTAAACTGCGAGGAAAGGATACTTCGCTCCGGAAGTGATTCCACCGATAACTAGGGATCTTTTATATTAAAATAAACTTTATTATTAACACGGGATTAACCCCATTAACACCCAGGACAAAAAACACTTTTCAATTAACAGTTAAATAGCTCTGAAAAAAAATTAAAGGTCTTTGAGCTTACTTTCCCATCTACTTCTAAACTTTCAATTAAGCAAAATCCACACACATGGGTAAAATGCCTCTTATTAATACTGTTAACACACAATGGCTTACAGGTTTATGTACAAAGTCCTTGGGAAAGAAGCTTTCAGAAGTCAGTCTGACAAACACACCTTTTTCAGAAGCCATAGCAGAGGTCCAAAATTGAAACTAAAAACACAGACACAGGGCAGGGCTAAAAACAAAACTAAAAACAGACCCAGCCTCTCCCCTGAGTGACATCACAGCCTGCCTAGCTGTTAACTCCTTAATCACAGCTTTGGCAGACATATGGGCCGGGATTCTCCAGTCCTGCGGCCAAGTTCTGATGGTGGCGTGAAAAGCGGCACGAGCCACTCCGGCGTCAACGGTCCTCAACTGGCAGGTATCCACCCCTTCCTAGGGGGCTAGTACGATACTGGAGTGGTGTCCGCAGCTTCGGAGCCCGAAAGCTGGCGCGCCACGGCCGGCGCGAGGCCACGCATGTGCGTGGGTTCCCGTCTCCGCTCCGGCCCCTGGGCAATATTGCGGAGCCCTACAGGGGCTCGGTGCGGAGGAACATAGGCCCCCACGGAACTAACCCGCCCGCTGATTGGTAGGCCCCGATCGCGGGTCAGGCCACCGTGGAGGCCCCCCCGGGTTCTGATCCCCCTGCCCCCTCCACTAGGACGGCTCCCGCAGACCGAACTCTGAGATCCCACCGGGTTGGACCATACGTAACCCACGCTGGCGGGATTCGGCTGAACCCGGCGGGCACTTGGCCCGTTGAGGCCCGGAGAATCGCCCGGGGGAGGGGGCACGTTCAACGGCCCCCGACCGGCGTGGTGGCGATCCCGCGGGCAGCCGAAAATCAGCGAGCCGGCTTTGGGGCAGCGTGACGCGATTCTCACGCCCCCCTGGTGATTCTACGGGCCGGTGCGGGGTCGGAGAATCCCGGCCATGGCGTGTGATTCTCCCGAAAACTGAAAGTGTGATTTTAGGCGGGTGTGGCAGGGTGATTCACGCTGGGTGTTTAAGTGCGATCCAGACCGGTTTTCATCCACACTTAGTCATCTTTCTTCCAGCTTGGGTAGTTTCTCACCGGCAAATCCCACGTTTGTAATTTTTTTCTGCTGTGAGGAACTGAAGTTGTCAGCAAAACTGGCTCCCCGTAGATCGGGCTCCCATTATTAAAGGGTGCCTAGATCGCAAAGTGAGGTTGAGGGTCCCCCAGCTCCCCCACCCATGCACATCGCAACCCCCCACAGACATGAGCAACACCCCCAATCCTCAACCCCGGGGATGGGCAACCTCTCCTCCATCACTAAGTGTCCACATGACCCCCCCACCACCACCCAGGAATGAGGGTGACCTCGTCCCACACACATCCATTCTCATTGGCATTAAGGCATTGCCCTCCCTCCCCAAGTGAACATACCTTGTTATGAGGTTGCTGAGGGCCTCCCAGCTTTCAGTGTAACCCTTTCAGGCCCCCCCCCCCTCGTTCACTCCCCCACCCTTCATTACCCTCCTTTATACCGGCCATCACATTCCCCACCTTCATACTCCCCTTCATCCCCCATTTAGGGGCATGGCCCCCCTCAAGCTCTACCCCTTGGCAGTGCCCCTTGGCACACTGGCAGTGCCAACCTGGCACCCCTGCAGCGAGATGGTGATCCAGATCCCGCCGGGCACAGCAATTCGGGTGACTTGCACTCATTTTGGGCCTCTTCCGCTGTGCACCTGGCGCAACGGGATTGCTGCTGGGTGCATCAGGGAGGATAATTGTGCCCATAATCTGTATACATTTAAAAATATATATTTAGAGTACCCAATTACTTTTTTTTCCAATTGCGGGGCAATTTAGCGTGACCAATCCAACTACCCTGCACATCTTTGAGTTGTGGGGGTGGAACCCACGCATGACACGGGGAGAATGTGCAAACTCCACAGACAGTGCCCCAGGGTAGGGATTGAACCCGGGTCCTCAGCGCCGTAGGCAGCAGTGCTAACCACTGCACCGCCATGTTGCCCTTAATCTGTATACCTTAACCCAAGTTTTTTTCATAACATTATTGCAACAGACACATTATACAATTTATATAAAATTTTCCTGCATTCATCACAGGAGTAAAAGATGAAAATCTTCAATTGTCTCTTTTTTCAGCATTGCTCAAAATCGGTACTATCCAGTGACTATATATATGAGAGAATTGATCTTTTTCCTTTTGTTAAAGAGCTTGAACTTTTTCCTCCGTCGTGAGTGCAGACACCTTCAATCATTCAACCTGAGAGGAGCACGGCTCAGCATGGAACAGGGCTTTTCCATCTTAAACTCACTGATCCACCAGAGGAATAGGAGTTCCATCTCTGAGCTCAACATTGAAGATTTCTTCAGCCATCACCTAGCCATCTATGCCAGCCCCACCTTCCCCAAGATTATCCGCAGCTTCTGCAACCTTACCAATATTTCGATCAATTATAACTGCATCTCTGATGATCTTCTGGATACCCTGTGTGAAAGCTGCAGCCAGACCCTCAGGACCATGAATATTAAATGCCATATCCATGATCCTCACAACCAGGTTGTATGGGGGCTGTCCTGGTCCAAGCTCGCGAAACGTGCGACCAACCTGAAAGTCAATTTTTATTTTGAGCTTGTGATGAAAAATGATCGACTGACCCGGATTTTAGTGCCAGAGATCCCAGTGAGGAGCTTAAATTTTAGGAGCTGCTACTTTAGTGACCCAGATTGGACTATGAAACCTACTCTGACTGATCTAATTCCACACTATAAGAATACGTTACAGGTAAGAGATGTATGTTCAAAGGCAGGTCAGTACAATTTCAATATTGCAAGTTCAAAGTACTCAGGTCACTAACACCAGGTTGATCCCGGTTATGGAGGGATTTTCTTATGAGGAGAGGTTGAGTAGATTGGGTCTGTACTCATTGGAGTTTACAAGAATGAGAGGCGACCTTATTGAGACAGTTAGGATTCTCAGGGAGATTGACAAGGTAGATGCAGAGAAGATTCCTCCTATGGGAGAGTCTAGGACCAGAGGGCATAATCTCAGAGTAAGGCGTTGCCCGTTTAAGGCAGAGATGAGGAGGAATTTCTTCTCTCAGAGGGTAGTGAATCTGTGGAATTCTTTACTGCAGAGGGCTTTAGCCGCTGGGTTGTTAAGTGTGTTCAAAGCTGAGGTAGACAAGTTTCTAATCAGTAAGGGATTCAGGGTTATGGTGATAAGGGGGGAAAGTGGAGTTGAGGAATATCACATCAGATTAGTCATCATCTCATTGAATGGTAGTAGACCCGATGGGTCAAATGGCCTACTTCTGCTCCTATGTCTTACGGTCACAGGCACGTAAAAGAGCTTGCTGATTCTTTTCACACAACACCAAAAAACTCAGTAAACAATTGGTGATTTTATTCAGTTGAGAAAAATTGATGAGAAGTATTTTTTTCTCTCAGAGGTCATGAATCTTTGGAACTCTCTTCCCCGGATAGTGGTGGAGGCAGGGCCACTGAATATTTTTAAGGCAGAGGTAGATAGATTATTGATGAACAAGGGAGTCAAAGGTCACCGGGGGTAGGTGAGAATGAGAGTTGAGGCCATAATCAGATCAGCCACGATCTTATCGAATGGAGGAAGCAGGCTCGAGGGGGCGAGTGGCCTATTCATGCTCCTTCTGAATCTTGCGATAAGTTGCCTGAGAACTACAGTGGTCTGAATGACAAAGCACTGTGTCAAAAGAGTTATATTGAACATCAACTGAAACATGCTCAGCTGTGACACCCTTCACAGCCAGGTTGCTCACAGACACTCCTTTTATAGCATACACCAGAAGAATGTCCACTCGATAAGGTGTCAGAAGATGCCCAGCAACGAGACAAATGCCATCACTAGAGATGAGAAAAATTGGCAAAAGCAAAAGACAGAATGCAAAGTTCATTCTATTGCAGACAATCTATTTTTTGGAGTGGTTTATTACATTTTCTATTATCCAAATTCTTAGATTAAACTAAAACTTAATTTACAAGTGAAAAGCTAATTTTTCTTTTAATTTAGAGTGCCAAATTTTTTTTTCCCCAATTAAGGGGCAATTTAGCGTGGCCAATTCACCTACCCTGCACATCTTTTTGGGTTGTGGGGGTGAGACCCAAACAAGCATGGGGACAGTGATCCGGGGCCAGGATCAAACCCAGGTCCTCGGCGCCATGAAGCAGCAGTGCTAACCACTGCCCCACCATGCCGCCTTAAGTGAAAAAGCTTATTAAAGTTTATACATGATCAAACCCAAATTTCAAACGTTTGGAATGTCAGGGCCCCGGTTTTGGGACAGGTTGACCCATTTTGTGCAGCTGTAAGTCATAGAAAACAGATCAATCATAAATTAAGCCATTGTTGAATCCACTTGAGGAAGGTTAGATATGAGAAACATCCCTGTGGGGGATTGAATGGAGTACCAGCCAAGACCTAACCTCTAATATTTAAATAGCACAGTAGCAAAACGTATTTATTATGCTCTTCGATATCTCAGTGCATTTTCCCTAACAATCTTCATTTAGATGACCACTTAGGATTAGAATCAGCTTTACCTGCACAGCTACTTAGCTCAATTGGCTGGATGGTTTGCTTGTGATGCAGAACGTGGGTTCAATTCCTGTATCGATTGAGGTTATTCATGAAGGTCTTGCCTGAGTGGTGGTGACCCTCAGGTTAAATAACCACCAGTCAGCTCTCAAAGGAGAGCGCAGGCTTACTCGTCCAACTTCTTCCATCGGGCAGGAGATACAAAAATCTGAGAACACGCACGAACAGATTCAAAAACAGCTTCTTTCCCGCTGTTACCAGACTCCTAAATGACCCTCTTGTGGACTGACCTGATTAACACTACACCCCTGTATGCTTCACCCGATGCCGGTGCCTTTGTATTTACATTTTGTACCTTGTGTTGCCCTATTATGTATTTTCTTTTTATTTTATTTTCATGTACTTAATGATCTGTTTGAGCTGCTCGCAGAAAAATACTTTTCACTGTATCTCGATACACGTGACAATAAACAAATCCAATCCAATCCAAGACCGAGGCATTTTATTACTGTGAGAATGTACAGCTTTGTCCCCTGTGGTTATTCCTGGGTCACTGCTGGTTGTTCAAACGGAAACATTGCTATTACTCCAAACCCCTTCCCTCCCTTACCACAATATACAATTATCTTTCATGTTAATGTGCAGAAATTGCAATGTTGAACCTGGGAATTGAATAGTTCACTCACCCCGTAATGCGCAAATGTAGTGGCAAAATAAACCCCTGTAAATGCTGGAAATCAAAAGAAAATTCACGGTTATCTAGAAGAAGCAGATAAATATGGGAGAGAAAAGATTCATGTTTCAAGTGTACTATTAAATGTACACACTATCAAATCTTTCCGTCTTGCAATTATTAGGACAGTTAGGCAAGATAAACTGACTGCAAAGGAAACAACAATTTATATGGCATGTGAAGACTGCTGATTGGTTGACAGGTGGACACTGATTGGTCGAGGCATCGCCATAGAGAATGCAGCAGAAAACAGTTAATTGTTAACTGCTAATTTTGTATTTCAGGTTCAAACTAGGCAGGTCAGCTCTGCTGTTAGGTGAATTGGCCATTCTGAATTCTCCCTCTGTGTACCCAAACAGGCACCGGAATGTGGCTTCCACCATGTGTCAGTCAGCCAGACTGTGAGCCTCCTCCACCAGCTCCTTCATCGTGGCCATCATCTCTTTCCACATCACCTCCATGTGTTTGGCAAACTGCTTATCAAACTCCCCGGCCTTCACCTCCGTCATCTTCTCTGCTGTGAAGGACGTGGCCCCACCCAGCCTCCCAGCCATCTAGCCTCCGCCATCTTTCCTGCTGCTGGGTTGACCCGTTTGCGCCACGAAAAACCTTTGCTTGCTCCCTTCTTCCTGACGGCTTTTTTATGGGTCTTCGACATCCCCCTCCTTTTTTATGTCTTCCTGCACCTGTTCATCCAAAAACGGTTCCTGGGACCGGACATAATGGGCGGAATTCTCCCAGTCCTGGGCTGGGCCGGAGAATCCCCGCGAACGGGCCATGCCGCGCCGACGCCGGCACGCGATTCTCCACAGAGCAGAGAATCGGCACCTTTAGCACCAGCGTGGTTGGCTCGGTGCCGGTCAGGGGCCGCTCCCCGTGGCCGGCCCGCCAATTCTCTGGCCTGGATGGGCCGAGCGGCCATAAGAATAGAGCCGAGTCCCGCCGGCGCCGTTCTAACCTGCCCTGAGTCGGCGCGGCCTCGGCATGTAAGGGTCAGGTGGCGGCCTGTGGGGGGTGGGGGGTGGGGGGGGGGAGGGGGGTCCAACCCCGGGGGGGGCCTCCGATGTGGCCTGGCCCGCGATCGGGGCCCACCAATCGGTGGGCCGGCCTCTGTGGCTGGGGGCCGCCTTTCCTACGCGCCGGCCCCTGTAGTCTTGCGCCATGTTGCGTCAGGGCCGGCATGTTGAAGGAGGCCACTGCGCATGTCCTCGTTGGCACCGGCGCAAACGTGCATGCGCGGATCCCGCGGCGCACAGTTCGCGCCGGGATCGGCAGCTGGAACGGCGCGAACCACTCCAGCGCCGTGCTGGACCCCTGGAGAGGCCAGAATTAGTCCTGGGAGCGGCCCGTTCACGCCGTCGTAAAACACGACAACGTTTACGATGGCGTGGACACTCTGCCGCGGGATTGGAGAATCCCGCCCATCATTCCAAAAAAACCGAGTCTCGAGCAGGAGCCATCCAAATTGAGACTTCCCCCGACATGCCCAGTATGTTTTGAGTTTTGCAATCACAGGCTGGTCAGTACTTTTCCTTTTGCAACCAACTGAGGCGAGGTGCTTTTTTACATGATCTGGCAGTTGTTAGGACGTATGAAAGAGAAAATGATGGAAAATCTCAGCAGGTCTGGCAGCATCGGTAGGGAGGGAAAAGAGCTAACGTTTTGAGTCCGATGACTCTTTGTCAAAGCTAAGTGGGAATTTCCCACTTTCTCTGTCTTTTAGCTTTGACAAAGAGTCATCGGACTCCGCTGTCGGGATTCTCCGCTGTCGGGATTCTCCCTTGTGCCGGCAGCCCGGGGATTTCCCGACGGCGAGGGCTGCCCACAATGGGAAACCTCATTGGCTGGCTGGCGAGTCGGCAGGATCTCACCAATGCCTTGTACAGCTGCAACAACACTCCCTTACCTTTATACTCTATTCCTTTAGCTAGAAATGCCAACATTGCATTCGCTTTCTTTATTATCTGCTGGACCTGCATGCTAGTTTTCTGTGATTCATAGACGAGAACCCCCTATCCCTCTGCAATGGAACACCCCAAAATCCCACCCATTTACATAATAAGTTGTCGTCCCATTTTTTGGAACAAATGCACAACTTCTCACTTCCCCACGTTAAACTCCATCTGCCACAATTTGGTCCACTCTCCTAACTTATCGATATCCATTTTTAAGGTTCTTATTTCCTCATTGCAACTTACTGTCCCATCTATTTTTGTGTCATCTGCAAATTTGGCTGTAGAACTTCCAACCCTGTATCCAAGTTATTTATATAGATTGTAAATAGCTGGAGCCCAAGAACCGAACCCTGTGCCACCCCACTAACTACATTTTGCCATCCAGAGAAAGACCCATTTATCTCGACTCTTTGTCGTCTGTCCATCAGCCAATTTTGTATCCAACCTAATAAATGACCCCTAATCTAAACTTGATCTAACCTTGTGAATTAACCTTCTGTGCGTCATCTTATCAAATACCTTCTGGAAGTCCAGATATGCTACATCTACAGGATCCCCATTATCGACTTGCCTGTTACATCTTCGAAGAACTCAAGCAAATTAGTCAAACATGATATTCCCTTCATAAACCATGCTGACTTTTGTGTTTTGACTTTTCAAATGTCCTGGCACTACTTCCTTGATAATTGATTCTAACAATTTCCCAACAACAGATGTTAAACTAACTGGTCTGTAATTTCCCACATTCTGCCTCCCTCCCATTTTGAATAATGGTGTCATGTTAGCATTTTTTCAATCCACTGGAACCTTTCCCATGTCCAGGGAATTTGGGAAAATCCTAACCAATAGATCCACTATCTCTGCTGCCACTTCCTTTAACACCCTAGGATGTAGGCTATTAGTCCCAGGGGCTTGTTTGCCCTCAATCACAATAGTTTGCTGAGTACCGTTTCACTATTGATATTGATTGTTCTAAGATCCTCCCTTGCTATTACCGCTGAATTGCCTGTTCCTATAGGAATGGTATGAGTGCCCTGCTACAGAGGCAGAAGCAGCAGGGGGGGTTGGCATTGCCGAAATTGCTTCATTATTATTGGGCGGCGAATGTGGACAAGGTGCGGCGGTGGTGGGAAGGAGAAGGATAGAGTGGGTTAGGATGGAGGAGGAACTTGTAAGGGGTCTAATTTGAGGGCTATGGTGACGGCAGCATTGGCAATGGCTCTGAGTAGGTATTCAGGGAGCCCAGTGGTGCAGTCCACAGTGAAGATATGGAATCAGCTGAGGAGGCGTTTTAGGGTGGAAGGGATGTCAGTGCTAACGCCGCTGTGCGAGAATCATGGGTTTGAGCCGGGAGGGATGGATAGTGTATCCAGGTGGAGGGAAATGGGGCTGGTCAAGATGAGGGATCTGTAATTGGAGGAAGGGTTCGCCAGTCTGGAGGAGCTAAGGGAGAGGGTAGAACTGCCGAGGGGGTGTGTCGTGGAAATCATCATAAAGACAAATTCCTCGAGGTTCGATTTAAGGAAATTTATTTACACAAATATACTTGTGGAGAGATATGTTTCAGCTGCAAAGCCAAGGCACTGCACTCTGAGTTATGCAGTCAAAAACCATTATATTTATAGGTTGAAATAAACAACTTTGAAGAGACAAAGCTTGGGAACATACGCAAGAGGAAATATGAATGTTTTGCCCTTGGTTTAAAAACAATTTGAGTATGCATTTTGTTGTCCTTCAGAAGAACAGCTTATTACCATAATAATGCTGAGTACCACATACTAAGCAGTATTTAGTTGACATTACTTGACCTCTTTATTTTCGCTCAAAAGCAGTGTTAAAATATAGTCAATATTCTCAGCATGCTTCTAAATTGACAACTCATTAACTTCCCTTCCACAATTCCCTCCTTGTTGATCTTTTGACCAACACCTTTTAGTAAATTATCGTGTCCTCCATAGAGAAGGGGTGTTTATAATGAAGGGGAATGGACGTATGACAGTTCCCTGCGTGTTATGAGCTGGTAGCAAGGAGGCAAGGCGGCTATGGCTGTCCTCCCGTGTTAGTACAATAAAAATATCTTGCGCAATATTAAAACAGTAACCATACGACAATCAAGATTACAATGGCGATTATAATCCAGAACACAATCCTCTTTCCTGACGATCCTAGCATCCAAAGCCAAAATCCCACCCCTCATTTTCATGTAATCTTGTCACCTCTCTACGAATGTGATCCACCAGGTTATCAATTTTTTTGAGTTATCGGGGATGTATGTGCAACAGTCACTTCCAATCAGGGCACAAGTACCTCCCTTTTCAGCTAACAACAAATCAAGAGCCATTCTATTCTGCAGGGCAACTGCTCTTATAGCAACCATCTCAGTTTCTATCTGGTTTACAGCTTCTGCAGTGTCATTAGCTACCTGCTCAAGGATGTCTCGTAGTTCGTGTAGTTCGTATGCATTAGTGGCTATTCCTAATGGTGGTATCATTATTCCCAGTATTTGTGCCCATGTCACAACACTTTGTGTCGTCCTATGATAGGGACTGTCCTGCAATTGCTGAATGTGATGCACATAAGGGACTACCTATCCCAAATAGCAGGAGCCTTCCCAATTTTCTGGTATGGCCACAGATAAAATATGTGCCGTTATATGCGGTCAGGTTTCCTTTACTATCAGTCATCATTAGTCTAATCGGATCCTCTTCCCAGGAGCCTCCACTAGTTTGATTTTCAACTCCTGACCAATCAAAGATGAATAGTCCTTTAGCTGTAAGGTGGAACATACGGGGTTGCCAATTCAAGGTCTGGTCGCACTGACTTGTGCCGACTGGGTAGGTCCCATATGTTTTATGTTTCCTAAAGCATATACTTCCTTTTGGGATTCCAGTGTAATTGGGAAGGATCAAACAGGGCATTTGACGTGTTACATTAAACCTAGGCCCCCACCATTCCACAAACCTATTCATATCGTATCCAGCTAATCTCCAATCGAACATATTCTGTGTATCTTCTCCACGTCCTGTACTATTTTGTCTTAGAGCCCATTCTGCTATCTCTTTACTGGCGAATGGGAAAGGTCGCACAGGGAAGCCCTCCTCCAAGCATCTGGGAATTTGTGTACAAACCCAACAACTGAATTTATTTACCCTCTCTGCGTATCGGTGAGACATATATATTAAGGTGTTAGTATGCAGTTTACCCTCTACATGATGTTGGATTAATATGATAATATAAAAACATCAATGCCGTCATTCTCTTCAGGTCAGCGTTTCGCTAGTACTCTCAAAGTTCCGCATGATGTAGTTTATACGAGTTGCGTGGATCCCATCTGGCTTTTCTTTTACTTTAACGGCTGTTCGGGTTGTTAGCAGCACTTGGTAGGGTCCATTCCACCTAGGAGAAAAATAATCTTTGTTTAGTGCTTTCACATACACTTGATCTCCAGGTTTAAAGGGTGTGTATTTCCCTCTTTTGGATGCATCTGAGCCTTTTGCACCTTTTCATGTTTTTTTTTTCATTTTTTTCAGCGGTTTCACACATGGCCTGGGCATACTTTAGTGATGCCTCGTCTGCCCATATTATGGCTACTGCCGCTGGAGTCATTGGGGGTTTAGTTCCAGTTGTCATGGGATGTTCCAATTATTTTCTCATATGGGGTTAAACACGTATTACGATTTCTCTGATTTCTCAGGGCATACATCACTAGGGTATGGCATCTGGCCAGAGCAGCCCATTTTGTTGACACACTTTTGGAACTGCATTTTAATTATTCCATCCGCCCTTTCCACCATTCCTGAGGATTGTGGCTGATATGGGATATGCAATTTCCAATCAAATCCCATGGCTTCTGTTAGGGCTTTGGTCAATGTGCTAGTGAAATGAGTTCCCCTGTCACTGTTAATACCCATTGGTATCACAATCCCAGGATATTCATCCTTCAACACTTCAGTTGTCTTATTTTCCACTGGCTTATCAGCCACAGTAGGCATCACTCCCACCTGCGATCCAACTATATCATTACCCAAGATAAACTGTATTCCTGGACAAGATAATTTCTCTATTACTCCTACTACCACTTCACCACTCTTCGCTGGACTATCCAACCTTATCTTATATAATGGAACACTACTCCTCTCACCCTGAATTCCACATATTACCACCTTTTTTGGCAACATTCTTCCCAGACTACATAACTCCTCATCTCCTACCATCAAAGATTGACTAGCTCCTGTATCTCTTAAAATTGTGACTTCTTTACCAACTCCTCCTGATACACATGAGTAAACTTTACCCACACAAGTAAATTCTTTAAAAAGATCTGGCACCTTCTTATCAATCACCTCTTGATTAGGCTGTACAATATTTTGCACCTCCTTCGCTTCACTTGGGCTTTCCTTTACCACTTTAACAAACCCCACTGTCTTATCCTGTTTTACAACATCAGCCTTCCCAGTGCTTTTCTTCAACCACCAACACTGTGACTTCACATGGCCCAGTTTATTACAGTGAAAATATTTGAAACTTTTCACTTCTTGTCCATCCTCCTGGATTTTAAAAAAAATCTGAGATACACTCGTCTTATTTTCTCCCATCAGATCACCTTTACCTTTACCACTTGAGTATTTCTCATGTCCCCAGTTTCTATCCCTCACAGGCTGAAACTGATGTCGGAAACCAAACTTTGATTTATGAACTAATTCATAATCATCTGCCATTTCTGCTGCTAATCTCGCAGTTTTAACCCTCTGTTCCCATATGAGTTCTCACTACATCAGGAATTGAATTTTTAAACTGCTCCAAAAGTATAATTTCTCTGAGAGCTTCATATGTTTGGTCTATTTTCAAAGCCCTTATCCACCTATCAAAATTGTCTTGATAGCAACCTGCTTTTAGCCAAGAGCAATGCTCCAGTAGAGAGACTTGCTTCTGTGCCTGTTTTAACTTCGGTTCTGTTATGGTGGATGGAAGTTCAACTGCAGAAGCTTGTAGTTGTGGCTGCTGTTTGAGAGCCACTTTTTTGCTATTTAATCAGCAAATCTATTGCCGCATGAAACTTCATCGTTTGCGGTAGTATGCGCTTCACACTTTAAAACGGCTGTCTTGCTGGGCAGCTGAACAGCATCTAGTAAATTTAAAACCAATTTAGCATGTTTAATAGGTTGGCCGGAGGAAGTTATGAATCCCCTGTTTTTCCATAATTGGCCAAAATCATGTACTACCCCAAAAGCGGATCGGGAATCAGTATAAATATTGACTGTTTTATTTTTAGCTAGAATGCATGCTTTAGTAAGGGCAAACTATTCGGCCGCTTGAGCAGACGTTCCCGAAAGCAGAGCAAAATCTTCCACTATCTTGAATGGAGTTACTATTGCATTACCGGCCATGAGGTTCATATCATTTGGTCGGTTTGCTGACCCATTGCTGAGAAAGATGATGTCTGGATTTTCTCGTGGGTGACTCAATAAATCAGGTCGAGAGGTTGCGGTGGCTTCAACCAATAGTAAACAGTCATGATCATCCATATATTTTGTTTCCGAGGGCGCGGGTAAGAGTGTAGCAGGGTTGGCAGCTGGCGCTCGCTTGTAGGTAAAGTTGGTTTAAGAGAGGATTACTTCGTACCCAGTGTGTCGAGCCGCAGTAAAATGCTACGTTGCGGATGAATTAAGCAGCAGCAAAACTGATTTTTTTCTACTATGGCCGCTGTGGCTGCTGCTGCTCTTAAGCTATTTGGCATACCCTTTACCACAGCACATAAGGCCACCGAGTAATCGACAAGGGGTCTTTTCCCTCCTCATGCTCTTGCACCAGGACCCCTGTTGCAAATCCCCCTGCTTCATTCAAATAAAGAGTAAAGGGTTTTCTGAAATTAGGAAGTCCCAAGGCAGGGACGCTAATCATGGCTTGTTTCAAATTACGAAATGCTTGCTCCCTCTCTGGGATCCAGGTAACAACTGAAGGGGCTTCCTGTAGGGTAGCCTTTCGCAATACTGTGTCCATCTCTCTATCGTCCGGTATCCACTGCCTGCAATAGCCCACCATTCCGAGGAAGGTAAATGTTTCCTTTTTCGTGTGTGGTGTTGGAACCCTTGCTACAGGCTATACGCTTTCAGACCCAAGCCTCCCCTGTCCTTGCTGCAGCTGAAATCCCAAACACTGAACTGTTTCCTGACAGAATTGCAGCTTGTCCATTGAGGCTCTATGCCCTCTTTCTGCCAGATGTGATAATAACAAAAGGGTATTCTGTTGACAAACTAGCCCTCCCTCTGAGGCTATCAATAAATTGTCATCATATTGAGGGACTGTTGAGCCTGCAGACAACTGGCACTCGTCCAAGTCTCTTTTAATACTGTTAATTCCGATATGTAAAGCAAATAGATGTTGACTTTCTGGGTGCAATGATATGGAGAAAAAGCTTGAGAAAGTGTCTGTTGTTGATGGTATAGAAGACAAAATGACATTTGTGTCCGGCACCAATGGAGCAATAGTGATAACAGTTTTATTGATGGCTCTAAGATCTTGCACAAACCACCACTCGTTGGGTCTTCCTACCTTTGGGATGGGGAGTATAGGGTGGCTACAGGGGCTTTGTGTTCTCTTCAGCACCCCTTGCTGTAATAGTGCATTGATCACTCCCTCTAACCCTTTTTCTGCTTCCAGTGCCAACCAGTATAGTTTTAAGCAGGGCAGGGCAACGTTCTTCTGTAACTGCACCCTATGCGCTGGGGCAGAATGTACTTTTCCAACATGATTTTTATGTTGGGCCCATAGATGTGGCAGTATCTCGGCCAGGGTTGAAGGGAGTAAATGATGGCTCTATCGGGGAGGTTGTTGTCTTTCAAATGTAGCGGGCCGTTGCTCCTCTTTCCAGGTCACTTTGCCCTCAGGCAATTTCGTCCGTCCATTTCAATATAAATCCCATGTATTACTTTTTTCCTTTGGCCTCTTTGATCACTTCTCCTATTTGCTTTGCCTTAGCGGGATGTCTTATGGCCAATGTTAAATGGGGTTCTGAAGTTGAACACATCCTAAAAAGGTCCCTCTGACTATAGGTCAACTGTACTAACATTCCTAATCCCACAACACCGAAAAATAAAAAGGAGTGACATGCAATGAGTCTGCTGTCCTAAGTGACTTTGCGTTTATAAGTTGTATGCGTGCTCATCCTCACGAGCATACCAAGCCGTGCAATGGGTCACTATATTCTCTCGTCTGGACTCTATCAGGTGTTTTAATAGCTGTGCCCAAGGGTCATTAACCTTTTGTAAGACTTCCTGCAGTTTAACATTTTTTTTTTAACAGTGGTACTGTAAGGGTTAAAGTTCAGCTGCCAGCATAGAACACAGACACAGAGCGATCGGGCGCAGTCTCAGAAGTTATTACATTTTGCAGCTGGTGAGCTCGTATTTGAGACAGTTCTATAAACATTCCATCATCAATGCGATGTATTACCATTCCTAATTTGCAGAGTGTCTGCCGGCCTAATAGGGTCAGGTGTTGCTAGTTGCGGTACATCCTTCCTGGGGGTTAAATGCTCCTTGGCCCCTTGCATGATAGCCTCTTTCCCTCTATTTACTAACCAGTGATCGAGGGACTCATTTCCTTAACTCAAATGATTATCATTATTGGGAACCCACCCCCCATTTATGCCGGGTGGGACTGCAATTCAAAGCTTCAAAGCTGACAAAGATGCATCATAAGAGTATTTTGGAAGCAGCAAAACATCTCCTGGGAGGAGGCTATGAATAGCACACATTTAAGTCAATTTCCAATGATTGATTTTATAGGCATTAGCTATTCTTAGAGACGTATATTTTTTCTTTGTCAATTCAGAAAAGATCAACTGTCTGCTGAAATGGTTAATGTTTCCTGCAGAATCTAAGGGGCGGAGAACTTGGCATGATGCCATTTACGTTTTTTCGCGTAATCTAAAAACTTATTCATATTCAATTACTTTTATTCGTAAAGGCACTTTCTTTCTTTTAAACTGATCGTAATTTCCAATGTTTCCGTTCATTAGAGAAATCTCAACAAAAATCACTTAAGTTATAATCTCTGACTCACAAAGACAGACGATAAAAAATACAACCCACCTCATGCTTTGAGTAAAATTAATTGGTTAAACAAAACACACAGATTCTCACAGCTCACAAATATCACAGTTAACCGTTAGCCTTATCTCAAGGCTCCAGACAAATCTCGCTTTTACCTTAATCTTCTATTTACATTTACTCCCCTGTTTTTTTTGCCGAGAGGGGGTCAGCTTCATTAGATTCCTATGCGGGACATATAGGTTTTCCTACCTCATTCCGTTGCTTTACGTTTGTTTCTTTTCATTTTCTTACTCATTTTGACTCCCTTATCTGTACTCTTTAAGGAGTTCACCTTCTTTCTCGCTCCGGATATCTTTACCGAGGCTTCGGGACGACCTGTGACAGAGCAGCGAGTTTAGTGCTCATCGTTCCTTCTGCAAAATACTTTAGAACATATATGTAACAATAACAACAACCGCGGAATCGAAAATCATTTACAAATACTACAGGGAGCACACACCGGTGTTTATCCTTTCACGAACCTCAAAGTCTTTTAAAAAAAAATGTTAGTCTCTGAGGCACCTTTTTCTTCCCATGCAGCTATCATTAATTTATTAATTAAGATAACTCTCCTAGCATGAGTACTGGCCAGTAATTAAGGCTGCCGAGCCGCAGACACCGCTTTCAGCTGGGGCCGCGCTATGGCTCTCTCCCTTTCAGCTGAGAGAGTCCTGTTTAGAGAATCGTTTCGGGGTTCATGTCCCGTTAAATTAGGGAAACTGCAACGACTACGCCAATTTGTCGTGGAAATCATAATAAAGACAAATTCCTCGAGGTTCGATTTAAGGACATTTATTTACATAAATATAATGGCCAGTACATTTAAAAGGTCGCTGCCTGTGGTGAGGTGAGTACAGATTAACTTGCTTACCTTGCAGGTCAGCTGTTGAGTTCGGGAGTGAGAGCTGGGACCTTAGAATCAGCGCGGGAATTTTGAAAAAGCGCGGGGGCTGCGAGGCAGAGGGGACCATTTAAAAGGTCGCTGTCTGTGGTGAGGTGAGTACAGATTAACTTGCTTACCTTGCAGGTCAGCTGTTGAGTTCGGGAGTGAGAGCTGGGACCTTAGAATCAGCGCGGGAATTTTGAAAAAGCGCGGGGGCTGCGAGGCAGAGGGGACCATTTAAAAGGTCGCTGTCTGTGGTGAGGTGAGTACAGATTAACAACTTACTTACCTTGCAGGCCAAGTCGATTTCAGCAGGAGCGGAGCAGGCTAGTCCATTTCAGCGGGGGCAGTGCGGAAGTGATTTCTGGGAGGTAAGTTTCTCCTTTAAATTTTTTTTTAAAAATTCTAGTGTTTAAGGTGGGAACAGGAAGTCGACCCGCGGACTTCTGGGAAGACCCTCACCAATAAATTCTGGTGGAGAGGAAACCCGAGACACTACACGTGTAGTGTCTCCCACCCGCCCTCCTCCTCTAACCTAATAATAAAACCCTTTGGTGTGAGGTAAGTACCATATTTTATTATTGTTATTAATAATTTTTTTTTTATATATAAAAAAATTTAATTTTGTTGTTAGCCAGATCTTGGTAGAAAGTTAGAGGAATGGCAGGGAAGGGAGTGCAATGTTCCTCCTGCAGGATGTTTGAGGTGAGGGATGCCGTTAGTGTCCCTGCTGATTTTACCTGCAGGAAGTGCTGCCATCTCCAGCTCCTCCAAGACCGAGTTAGGGAACTGGAGCTGGAGTTGGAAGAACTTCGGATCATTCGGGAGGCAGAGGGGGTCATAGATAGCAGCTTCAGGGAATTAGTTACACCAAAGATTGGAGATAGATGGGTAACTGTAAGAGGGACGGGGAAAAAACAGTCAGTGCAGGGATCCCCTGCGGTCGTTCCACTGAGAAACAAGTATACCGCTTTGGATACTTGTGGGGGGGGGGACTTACCAGGGGTAAGCCATGGGGTACGGGCCTCTGGCACAGAGTCTGTCCCTGTTGCTCAGAAGGGAAGGGGGGAGAGGAGCAGAGCATTAGTAATTGGGGACTCTATAGTCAGGGGCACAGATAGGAGATTTTGTGGGAGCGTGAGAGACTCACGTTTGGTATGTTGCCTCCCAGGTGCAAGGGTACGTGATATCTCGGATCGTGTTTTCCGGGTCCTTAAGGGGGAGGGGGAGCAGCCCCAAGTCGTGGTCCACATTGGCACTAACGACATAGGTAGGAAAGGGGATAAGGATGTCAGGCAGGCTTTCAGGGAGCTAGGATGGAAGCTCAGAACTAGAACAAACAGAGTTGTTATCTCTGGGTTGTTGCCCGTGCCACGTGATAGTGAGATGAGGAATAGGGAGAGAGAGTAATTAAACACGTGGCTACAGGGATGGTGCAGGCGGGAGGGATTCAGATTTCTGGATAACTGGGGCTCTTTCTGGGGAAGGTGGGACCTCTACAGACAGGATGGTCTACATCTGAACCTGCGGGGCACAAATATCCTGGGGGGGAGATTTGGTAGTGCTCTTTGGGGCGGTTTAAACTAATGCAGCAGGGGCATGGGAACCTGGATTGTAGTTTTAGGGTAAGGGAGAATGAGAGTATAGAGGTCAGGAGCACAGATTTGACGTCGCAGGAGGGGGCCAGTGTTCAGGTAGGTGGTTTGAAGTGTGTCTACTTCAATGCCAGGAGTATACGAAATAAGGTAGGGGAACTGGCAGCATGGGTTGGTACGTGGGACTTCGATGTTGTGGCCATTTCGGAGACATGGATAGAGCAGGGACAGGAATGGATGTTGCAGGTTCCGGGGTTTAGGTGTTTTAGTAAGCTCAGAGAAGGAGGCAAAAGAGGGGGAGGTGTGGCGCTGCTAGTCAAGAGCAGTATTACGGTGGCGGAGAGGATGCTAGATGGGGACTCATCTTCCGAGGTAGTATGGGCTGAGGTTAGAAACAGGAAAGGAGAGGTCACCCTGTTGGGAGTTTTCTATAGGCCTCCAAATAGTTCTAGGGATGTAGAGGAAAGGATGGCGAGGATGATCCTGGATAAGAGCGAAAGTAATAGGGTAGTTATTATGGGAGACTTTAACTTTCCAAATATTGACTGGAAAAGATATAGTTCGAGTACATTAGATGGTTCGTTTTTTGTACAGTGTGTGCAGGAGGGTTTCCTGACACAGTTTGTTGACAGGCCAACAAGAGGCGAGGCCACATTGGATTTGGTTTTGGGTAATGAACCAGGCCAGGTGTTGGATTTGGAGGTAGGTGAGCACTTTGGGGACAGTGACCACAATTCGGTGACGTTTACGTTAAGGATGGAAAGGGATAAGTATACACCGCAGGGCAAGAGTTATAGCTGGGGGAAGGGAAATTATGATGCCATTAGACGTGACTTGGGGGGGATAAGGTGGAGAAGTAGGCTGCAAGTGTTGGACACACTGGATAAGTGGAGCTTGTTCAAGGATCAGCTACTGCGTGTTCTTGATAAGTATGTACCGGTCAGGCAGGGAGGAAGGTGCCGAGCGAGGGAACTGTGGTTTACCAAAGAAGTGGAATCTCTTGTTAAGAGGAAGAAGGAGGCCTATGTGAAGATGAGGTGTGAAGTTTCAGTTGGGGCGATGGATAGTTACAAGGTAGCGAGGAAGGATCTAAAGAGAAAGCTAAGACGAGCAAGGAGGGGACATGAGAAGTATTTGGCAGGAAGGATCAAGGAAAACCCAAAAGCTTTCTATAGGTATGTCAGGAATAAGCGAATGACTAGGGACAGAGTAGGACCAGTCAAGGACAGGGATGGGAAGTTGTGTGTAGAGTCTGAAGAGATAGGCGAGATACTAAATGAATATTTTTCGTCAGTATTCACTCAGGAAAAAGATAATGTTGTGGAAGAGAATGCTGAGCTCCAGGTAAATAGATTAGATGGCATTGAGGTACGTAGGGAAGAGGTGTTGGCAATTCTGGACAGGCTGAAAATAGATAAGTCCCCGGGACCTGATGGGATTTATCCTAGGATTCTCTGGGAGGCCAGGGAAGAGATTGCTGGACCATTGGCTTTGATTTTTATGTCATCATTGGATACAGGAATAGTGCCAGAGGACTGGAGGATAGCAAATGTGGTCCCTTTGTTCAAAAAGGGGAGCAGAGACAACCCCGGCAACTATAGACCGGTGAGCCTCACGTCTGTAGTGGGTAAAGTCTTGGAGGGGATTATAAGAGACAAGATTTATAATCATCTAGATAGGAATAATATGATCAGGGATAGTCAGCATGGCTTTGTGAAGGGTAGGTCATGCCTCACAAACCTTATCGAGTTCTTTGAGAAGGTGACTGAACAGGTAGACGAGGGTAGAGCAGTTGATGTGGTGTATATGGATTTCAGCAAAGCGTTTGATAAGGTTCCCCACGGTAGGCTATTGCAGAAAATACGGAGGCTGGGGATTGAGGGTGATTTAGAGATGTGGATCAGAAATTGGCTAGCTGAAAGAAGACAGAGGGTGGTGGTTGATGGGAAATGTTCAGAATGGAGTTCAGTCACAAGTGGAGTACCACAAGGATCTGTTCTGGGGCCGTTGCTGTTTGTCATTTTTATCAATGACCTAGAGGAAGGCGCAGAAGGGTGGGTGAGTAAATTTGCAGACGATACTAAAGTCGGTGGTGTTGTCGATAGTGTGGAAGGATGTAGCAGGTTACAGAGGGATATAGATAAGCTGCAGAGCTGGGCTGAGAGGTGGCAAATTGAGTTTAATGTAGAGAAGTGTGAGGTGATTCACTTTGGAAGGAATAACAGGAATGTGGAATATTTGGCTAATGGTAAAGTACTTGAAAGTGTGGATGAGCAGAGGGATCTAGGTGTCCATGTACATAGATCCCTGAAAGTTGCCACCCAGGTTGATAGGGTTGTGAAGAAGGCCTATGGAGTGTTGGCCTTTATTGGTAGAGGGATTGAGTTCCGGAGTCGGGAGGTCATGTTGCAGCTGTACAGAACTCTGGTACGGCCGCATTTGGAGTATTGCGTACAGTTCTGGTCACCGCATTATAGGAAGGACGTGGAGGCTTTGGAGCGGGTGCAGAGGAGATTTACCAGGATGTTGCCTGGTATGGAGGGAAAATCTTATGAGGAAAGGCTGATGAACTTGAGGTTGTTTTCGTTGGAGAGAAGAAGGTTAAGAGGAGACTTAATAGAGGCATACAAAATGATCAGGGGGTTGGATAGGGTGGACAGTGAGAGCCTTCTCCCGCGGATGGATATGGCTGGCACGAGGGGGACATAGCTTTAAACTGAGGGCTAATAGATATAGGACAGAGGTCAGAGGTAGGTTCTTTACGCAAAGAGTAGTGAGGCCGTGGAATGCCCTACCTGCTACAGTAGTGAACTCGCCAACATTGAGGGCATTTAAAAGTTTATTGGATAAACATATGGATGATAATGGTATAGTGTAGGTTAGATGGCTTTTGTTTTGGTGCAACATCATGGGCCGAAGGGCCTGTACTGCGCTGTATTGTTCTATGTTCTATGTTCTAATATGATAAGGCCTACCAGGACACGCAACGCGCGGTCTTGCTAAGACAAGAAACCGAGCAACAGGTAGAGAAATTGCAGAAACAGTGCAATGATTTGAAAGCAGCCCTACGAGCACTCCACACTTCCACGATGGAACAAAGGCAGAGCTCGGTAGATCACGCAAAGTGCCGGAAGCAAATTGCAGAATTGCAATCTCTGCTTTCCGTTCAGAATGGGTTTCAAAATACGTTTGGACCCCAATTAGACCAGGAAAACGGCCCCGATTGGCAGGAGTTAAATGAGACTGCCCATAGATACGTACATGGGACATGTACGCAAGAAAAACCCCAAAAGAGAAAAGCACCCCAACCCCCGACTGAACAGGCAGAACACACCCCCATGAACCCTGTAACCATGCACCGCAGGTTATGCAACATCGTGGGCCGAAGGGCCTGTACTGCGCTGTATTTTTCTATGTTCTATATACTTGTGGAGAGAGAGTGTTTCAGCTGCAAAGCCAAGGCACTGCACTCTGAGTTATGCAGTCAAAAACCATTATATTTATAGGTTGAAATAAACAACTTTGAAGAGATAAAGCTTGGGAACATACGCAAGAGGAAATATGAATGTTTTACCCTTGGTTTAAAAACAATTCAAGTATGCATTTTGTTCTCCTTCGGAAGAACAACTTATTATCATAATAATGCAGAGTACCACATACTAAGCAGTATTTAGTTTACATTACTTGACCTCCTTATTTTCGCTCAAAAGCAGTGTTAAAATATAGTTAATATTCCCAGCATGCTTCTAAATTGGTAACTCATTAACTTCCCTTCCACAGGGAGTGAGTTCAGGTATCTGCAGGTTAGGGACTTTGCGCGAAAGGTCTGGAGGGGGTTCCCTAGATTGCCGGGATACACCCTGCTGGAGCCACTGCTGCTTCCGGATGTGGAAGGGGAGGGAAGAATTGGGGACATATACAATTGGCTGGGGGAGCAGGGAGGCGAGCGGGTGGTGAAGATCAAGGAGAAATGGGCAGCGGAGTTGGGAGGGGAGATCAATAGGGGAGTATGGAGTGAGGCACTGCGAAGGGTAAACGGGACCTCCCCTTGTGCAAGGATGAGCCTGATACAGTTTTAGGTGGTGCACAGGGTGCATATGACTCTGGTGAGAATGAGTGGGTTCTTTCACGGGGTAGCAGATGAGTGTGAGAGGTGTGGGTGGGGGCCAGTGAATCACGTGCACATGTTTTGTGGTTGTGAAAAACTGGGAAGATTCTGGGCGGGAGTGTTCGCGGTCTTAGCCAGGATCATGGAGAAGGAGGTGAATCCGGACCCTTTGCTGGCGATATTTGAGGTTTCAGGGAAGCCGGAGCTCATGGAGAGGAGGAAGGCCGATGTCTTGGCCTTCCCCTTTCTGGTTGCTGGAGTGGCGGTAGGCATCGCCACCGGGGGTAGCGGCTTAGTTGGGTGACCTGTACGACTTCCTGCGATTAGAGAAGATAAAGTATGAGTTAAGGGGCTCTTCAGAGGGATTTGAGGAAAGGTGGGGGATGTTTGTGACCGTGTTTGAGGGGCTGTTCGTTACGGGGGAGGGAAGGGTGTAAAAGGGGAAAAATCTGTACAGACTGTATAGTTGATTGTTGGGAAGTATGTTTCCCGGGGTGTTTATTCGCTGAAACTGTTTTGATACACGTTTGTAATAAAATACATTTTTAAAAAAGGAATGGTATGAGTGTCCTTCACTGTGAAAAACGAGGCAAAGTATTGGTTTAGCATCTTTGCCATTTCTGTGTTCCCCGCATTAACTCTCCGGTTTCATCTTCCAAGGGACCAACATTCACCATGGAGACTCTCTTCCCTTTTATAAAAACTTATAGAAGCTTTTGCTATCATTATTATTTTGCGCTAGCTTTCTTTTATAATTTACCTTAGCTCTTTTTATTACTTTTTTAGTATCCCTTTGTTTATGTTTGAAAGTTTCCCAATCTTCCAGCCTACCACTGACCTTTGCAATGTGATATACCTTTGTTTTTGACTTTATAATGTCCCTGACCTCCTTGTTTCGCCATGGATATTTTTTAGCCCTCTTCCCATCTTTCTTCCTCACCGGGACACATTTTAGTTGCGTATCCCCTTAAGCAATTGCCACTGCTCATCAGCTGTCCGACCTTTTAGCCTTCCTGCCCAGTCTATACGGGCCAAATCTGTCCTCAAGCCCATGTCATTTCCTTTGATTAATTCCAGAACTCATGTATGGGACTCCACCTTCTCGTCCCCAAACTGAATTTTGAATTCTACTATACTATGGTCACTACTCCCTAGTGGCTCCTTAACAATGGAGGTCATTAATTCATCCCTCCTCATTACACAATACCAAATCCAGAGTAGCCTCCTCCTTGGTTGGCTCCTCAACATACTGTTCCAGGAAGCAATCTCTAATACATTCAATGAACTCTGCCTCCAGGCTACCCTTGCCAATGTGATTCCTCCAGTCTATGTGCATATTAAAATTGAAATTCTTACATGTAATGTGTTCCTGGCGAACGTAGCAGGTAGGGGAGCCAATTTGGGGGTCTACCGTTTAAAGTGGCGTGACAGCAGTTTCGGTATTTCACGTGATGCATGAGTGGGCCACTGTGCACAGCTTTAGTGGAAGAGGTTAAGGGGGATCACAAGCACTTGTCGTTGGCAGGGAGGATGCAGGTGGTAAAGATGAATGTGTTGCCAGGGTTCCTGATTATCTTTCAGACCTTCTCGATCTTTCTCCGTCAAGTTACCTTCCAGAGGGTGGAGGCACTGATTTCGGAGTTTATATGGGTCGGGGAAGGTACCAAGGGTGAAGAGGGATCTGCTACAGAGGCAGATTTAGAAAGAGGGGTTGGCGCTCCCGAATCTGACGTATTATTACTGGGCTGTGAACGTTGAGACGACTATCAGGATATGGAAGCAGTTGAGGAGGCATATTAAGTTGGATAAAATGTTGGTCCTGATGCCACTATGTGGGAACCACAGGTTTAATCTGAGGGGGATGGATGGGTTGTATGAGAAGTGGAGGAAGACAGGTCTGGAGCGGGTTAGGGATATTTTTTCGGAGGGGACGTTTGGGGGACTGCACGAGCTCTCGGAGAGGTTTGAGCTGCCGAGAGACAGAGTTTAGGTGAAGCAGGTGCGGGACTTCGCGGGAAAGGAGTGGAGACATTCTCCCAGTTACCGGAGTACACGATGTTGGAGCAATTGCTGCTCCCTGATGATTTGGGGGAGGAAAGGATTGGGGACATATATGGGTGGTTGGGGGAGCAGGGTGGGACACAGGTGGCGAGGATAAAGCGAAAATGGGACAAGGAGTTGGGGAGGGAAATAGGAGGGGGATTCTGATGTGAGGCTATGCGGGGAGTGAACTCAACCTCCTCCTGCGCGAGGATGAGCTTGACTCAGTTCAAGGTGGTGCACAAGGTACACATGACCCGGGCGAGGATAAGTGGGTTCTTCCAGGGGGGTGGCCGATGGGTGTGAGAAGTGAGGGAGAGGGCCGGCGAATCCTGCTCACCTGTTCTGGGGGTGCGAGAAGCTGGAGAGCTTTTGGGAGGTGTGACATTATCCAGGAGAGTGGGGGCTGAGGTCAGGCCAGACCCTATGGTGGCAATCATAGGAATCATAGAATCCTTACAGTGCAGAATGAGGCCATTCAGCCCATCGAGAGTGCACGGCCCTCTGAAAGAGCACCTTACACAGGCCCAATCCCCGCCCTATCCCCGCAATCCCACCAAGGGGCAATTTAGCGTGGCCAATCCACCTAACCTGCACATCTTTGGACTGTGGGAGGAAACCGGAGCACCCGGAGGAAACCCGCGCGGACAGAGGGAGAATGTGCAATTCCACACAGTCACCTGAGGGTGGAATTGTACCCGGTTCTCTGGCACTGTGAGGCAGCAGTGCTAACCACTGTGCCACTGTGCCGCCCAACCCCAACCCCCAATCTTTGGGGTTTTGGAGGAACTGAGCTGCTTGAGGGGAAGGGGGCCAATGTCATGGCCTTTGCCTCTCTGATTGCCCGGTGAAGGGGCCTGTTGAATTGGAGGTTGGATACCCCGATAGGAGGGGTGGCCTGGCTGGGGGACTTGTCCGACTTTCTCCGGCTGGAGAAGATTAATTTTGAGTTGAGGGGGTCAGAAGAGGGTTTCGAGGTGCAGGGGAGGCAGTTCATGACTGCATTTGAGGAGCTTCTCATCGCAAGGAGGAGGGGGAGGGAGGGGTGGCATTTAAAGGGGAAAAACTGTACAAATTATTAATTATGCTTTGATGGACGGTATATTTTTATGATGTGTATGTTTGGAATAAAATATCTTTTTTTAAAAAAAATTCTTACATGCAGCTGTGGATACAAATATAGCAAATGTAGCATCTACACATGTTGGCTCTTCCTAACCAATCCAATTTTTTCCATGACTACTAATTCTATCCCAAATAATTGATTATAGAACTTCTCCACCACCGAAAATAAACTGACTGGTTTGCAATTGTTGGGCATATCCTTACAACCTTTTTTGAACAAGGGCATAATATTTGGACTTCTCCAGTCCTCTGGCACCTCCGCTGAGTCTAGAGAAGGCGGGAAGCTTATGGTCAGCGCCCCTGCAATATCCAGTCTCGTTTCCTCCAATATCCTTGGATGCATCTCATCCGGTTCCGATGCCTTGGCAACTTTAAGTACCGACAGTCTCTTCAACACTTCTTCCTTATCAATTTTGAGCCCTTCTACTGACAGAGTTTCTTCCCCTGTTAACATGGCCTGGGTAACATCTGCTTCCTTGGTAAAGACAGATGCAAAATATTCATTTAACATCTGCTTCCACGTGTAAATTCCTTTTTATGTCTCTAATCCGCCCTACTCCTCCTCTTACCACTCTTTTACTACTAATCTGCCTATAGAAGACTTTTGGATTCCTCTTCGTATTGACTGCCAGTCTTCTCTTATACTCCCTCTTTGCTTTTTCACCTCTTCTCTGAACATTCTACATTCAGCCTGGTTCTTAGTTGTGTTTTCTACCTGGCACCTGTCAGAAGCACACTTTTTCTTCCTGATCTTAATTTCCATCTCCCTTTTCATTCAAGGAAGTTCTGGATTAGTTTGCCCTACATTTATTTCCCTTTTGAGGGAATACACTTCGATTGTGCATAAACCATGGGCGGGATTCTCCGCCCCACCGCACCACATTTCAGGTTCACCCCGCCGGTGGGATGCTCCGTTACGCCGGCCGGTCAATGGGGTTTCCCATTGTGGGGCAGTCCCACGCCGTCGGGAAACCCCCGGGCTGCCGGCAAAATGGAGCATCCCGCCGGCAGAGAATCAAGCCCCATTTCTGCTTTGAAAGTAGCTGATTGTTCTGCTACAGATTTTCCCATCAACCTTTAGTTCCAGTCTAACCGGCCCAGCTCTGTTCTTATCCCACTGAAGTCAGCTCTCCCCCAGTTAATTATTCTTATTCCGGATTGTCAATTGTCCCTTTCTATCGTCATCCTAAACCTTATGATACAATGAACATGCTTCTGTGCAGAGGGACCTGGGTGTGCTGGTGCACGAGTCGCAAAAAGTTGGTGTGCAGATGCAACAGGTGATTAAAAAGGCTAATCGAGTTTTGTCCTTCATTGCTAGAGGGATGGAGTTCAAGACTAGGGAGGTTATGCTGCAATTGTATAGGGTTTTGGTGAGGCCACATCTGGAGTATTGTGTTCAGTTTTGGTCTCCTTACCTGAGAAAGGACATATTGGCACTGGAGGGAGTGCAGAGGAGATTCACTAGGTTGATCCCAGAGTTGAGGGGATTAGATTATGACGAGAGGTTGAGTAGACTGGGACTGTACTCATTGGAGTTTAGAAGGATGCGGGGGGATCTTATTGAAACATATAAGATTATGAAGGGAATAGATAGGATAGATGCGGGCAGGTTGTTTCCACTGGTCGGGGAAAGCAGAACTAGGGGGCATAGCCTCAAAATAAGGAGAAGTAGATTTAAGACCGAGTTTAGGAGGAACCTCTTCACCCAAAGGGTTGTGAATCTCTGGAATTCCTTGCCCAGTGAAGCAGTTGAGGCTCCTTCTTTAAACATTTTAAAGAAAAAGATAGATACCTTTCTAAAGAATAAAGGGATTCGGGGGTTTGGTGTACGGGCCGGAGAGTGGAGCTGAGTCCACAAAGATCAGCCATGATCTCATTAAATGGCTGAGCAGGCTCGAGGGGCCAGATGGCCTACTCCTGCTCCTAGTTCTTATGTTCTTATCACGTCCTCCATGTTCCCCTACTGACATTTGGTCAACTTGGCCCACCTCAATTCAATTTCAGCCTTGGGTGACTGCTTGTGTGGAGTTTGCACTTTTTCCCTGTGTCTGCGTGGGTTTCCTTCGGGTGCTCCAGTTTCCGCCCACAGTCCAAAGATATGCAGGTTAGGTGGATTGGCCATGCTAAATTGCCCCATAGTGTCCAAAAGATTTGGTTGGGTTACAGGTATAAGGTGGAGGCATGGGCTTAAGTAGGGTGCTCTTCAATGGGTCGGTGCAGACTCAATGGGCCAAATGGCCTCCTTCTGCACTATAAATTCTATGATTCTATCCCAGTCCATCTTCAAGTTCCTCACGATTAAATATTTGCTGATATTTGTTCTATATTTTTCTGGTCTTGCGCACCAATCAAATCAAATATTAAATATGTTTAACATATATATTAACAGGAGCAGGGGTGTCTTGCTGCAATTATACAGATCCTTGGTGAACCCACACCTGGAATAGTGTGTGCAATTTTGGTCTCCTTATCTGAGGAAGGATGTTCTTGTTCTAGAGGGAGTGCAGAGAGGGTTTACCAGACTGATTCCTGGGATGGCGGGACTGACACACGAGGAGAGATTGAATCGGTTAGGATTGTATTCACTGGAGTTCATAAGAATGAGGGGGAATTCATAGAAACCTATAAAATTCTAACAGGACTGGGCAGGGTTGAGGCAGGAAGGATGTTCCCGATCGTGGGTTTGTCCAGAACCAGGGGTCACAGTCTGAGGATACGGGGTTGACCATGTAGAATAGAGATGAGGAGACATTTCTTCACCCAGAGAGTGGTGAGACTGTGGAATTCATTACCACAGGAAGTAGTTGAGTCCAAAACATTGTATGTTTTCAAGAAGCAGTTAGATATAGCACTTGGGGCAAAGGGGATCAAAGGATATGGGGGAAAGCGGGATTAGGGCTATTGAGTTGGATGATCAGCCATGATCATAATTAATGGTGAAGCGGGTTGAAGGGCCGAATGGCCTCCTCCTGCTCCTATTTGTTCTGTGTTTCTATATCTATGTTCATGTCTCTATATTGCACTGTCCTCATTCTGAGATGCAATTTATTTTTGCAGAAATTGACATTGGAATTTAATAATAGCCATGAACGGATTGATGATGAGTTGCTGCAACTGGTGTTAACATGTGAACGGCTGCACTACATGAAGATCTGGGCTTTCCTCGGTATGAAGTTTATTGAGACAATGCTGCAGTATCGCCAGGAAGGAAAATCCAACTTTCGCACCCTGAAGGTAGCTCAGCTGTTTTGGATAACAGGATTTCTGGGCCTCAAGCATGGAGACCAGGGGCGGGATTTAGCGGCTGGTCACGCCAGCGGGAAATTCTGGTCCCACGCCGGCGCACAGGTTTCCCGACGGCAAGGTGTGCCGTCACACGCACCCCAACTGGGTTCCGAATGTTCCCCACAAAACATTATGTTGACAGTTGCCCATGCGAAGGGTTGCCACGTTCTGCTGATTTCTGTCGGTGTAGATTTTTTTCCTACTAATGTGACTGAAGTGATACGTATGTAAAGCAAAGTCAAATGAAGTGAGTTACTGCGTGCTGATTGCTCACAACATTGAGCCATGCATCCCCTCTGCGTCCAATCAGACGTATACACTTTTGTTTTTACCATTTGAAGTTGATGACAGTTCTATGAATGATTAAGCATTTTCTATAACTTATGAAATATTTGGTGTGTAGTACATGTATTCAATCTTATTAAAGGATCATGATGTGGAGATGCCGGCGTTGGACTGGGGTGAGCACAGTAAGAAGTCTTACAACACCAGGTTAAAGTCCAACAGGTTTGTTTCAATGTCACTAGCTTTCGGAGCGCTGCTCCTTCCTCAGGTGAAGGAAGGAGCAGCGCTCCGAAAGCTAGTGACATTGAAACAAACCTGTTGGACTTTAACCTGGTGTTGTAAGATTTCTAAAGGATCATAGTTAGTGAACATGCTCTCTTTCAATCTTGTGCCCCACCGAGATGGAGGGCCACTCATACGGTCCTCTCTACAGCTCAGGTTGCCCATCACTGCTGTGGATCCTTGCCTCTGCTACTGTTCAATCTTGTGTCCCTGTTTATTATTTCCAACACTCCATTATTTTGCTTTTTCTCCCTTTTCTTTGGATTTTGACCTATTTGCACCTTATAATAAGGGATCATAACAATTCACTTCTTTAATGCTATTGGAACTGTGGGCAAACCTTCTGTGCATAATTAGTGTAAAACTCTACTGTTCAGCTGACATCCTAGTGTTGCTCGAGAGAAAGTTTGAGAAGTTTTGTTTCGCTATGTAAAGAGGATAGATGGCACACCTTAATCCAGTATTATCCTCTCCATTACTGAAACTTTAATCACGGACTTGTGGATGTGTCATGTTTCCTCCACTGGCTCCTTTAAACTTTCATACTTATTCACTTCCTGGTTGCCATGTCTTGTACCTTGGAGGCTGGAAACCACTTTATCCTTAACAGACAGGCACTGCCCCCTAGTGACTGAGTTGATAAATACACTGTCTCAATCGGAATAGCAGCAGGTTCTGTCACACATGAGTTAGGTGGGGGGGGGGGGGGGGGCGGGGGAAGGTCAGAAAGGGTTCATGGTTCCCGATTACTGTTCTCTAACACTTTTGGGAAAATGGATAATTTTGGGTTAGGACAGAAGAGAATCAGGTTCAGTTTTTTAAACTTGTTCTTGGGATTTGAGTGCCTGCTGGCAAAGCCAGCATTTATTGCCCATCCTGAACTGCCCTCAAGAAGGGCATGGACAAGCTGGGCCAAAGGGCCTGTTTCCATGCTGTAAAAAACATCTATGACTCTATAAGGTGCTTGTGAACTGCTTTCTTGAGCTACTGCAGTCCACTTGACTTTGATAATCCACCGTGCTGTTAGGAAGATAATTCCAGGATTTTGACCCAATGACAGTGAGGAAGGCAGTTCCAAATCAGGATAGTGCCTGTCTTGGGGGGAGCTTGCAAGTGATGGTGTTCCCATCTGCCTGCTGCCTCGTCTTTCTAGGTAGTAGAGATTGTGGGTTTGGAGGTGCTATTGAAGGAGCCATGGGGAGTTGTTGCAATGTATCGTGTCAATTATACACACTGCACCAACTGTGTGGTCCTAGCTGCTGGTGGAGGGAGTGAATTTTTAATGTCAGTTATGAAGCCCACTTTAAAAAAAAAAAATATTTTTATTCTCTTCCTTTTTCACATTTTCTCCCAAATTTACACCCACCAACAATAAACACTAAGCAACAAATATGTCAATCTCCATATCAATAACAATGATCCCATCCTCCCACCAACCCCCAAACATTGGCCCGCATGTTTACATAAACAAATGATAAAAAGGAATCACGGATTACCCATAGTCACCCTTAATACACACAGCCCCCTCCCCCCCAACCCTCCTCCCCAACTAATGTTCGATGGTATCCAGTTCTTGAAAGTGCATAATGAATAATGCCCATGAATTGTAGAACCCTTCTGTTCTTCCCCTCAGTTCAAACTTAACCTTCTCAAGAGTCAGGAATTCCAACAGGTCCCCCCGCCACGCCAGGGCACTGGGTGGAGAGGCTGCTCTCCATCCCAACAGGATCCGCCTTCGGGCGATCAATGAGGCGAAGGCTATGATATCTGCCTCCGCTCCCGTTTCCAACCCTGGCTGGTCCGACACCCCGAATATGGCCTCCCGGGGACCCGGATCCAGTTTCACGTGCACCACCTTGGAAATTACCCTAAAAACCTCCTTCCAGTAATCCCCTAGCTTTGGACAGGATCAAAACATATCAACGTGATCAGCGCCGCCCCCCCCTGCCCGCAACGTTCACACACATCCTCTACTCCATCAAAGAATCGGCTCATCCTCGCCCTCGTGAGGTGCGCTCTGTATACCACCTTCAGCTGGATCAGCCCCAACCTCGCGCACTGGGTGGAGGCATTCACTCTCCGGAGCACCTCACACTAGACACCCTCCTCTATGACCTCTCCCAACTCTTCCTCCCACTTTGCTTCGATTCCTTCCAGTGGTACCTTATCCTCTTCCAAAATAGCTCCGTACATCGCTGACACTGTCCCCTTCTCCAGTCCCCTTGTCGTCAGCACCTCCTCCAGCAATGTGGAGGCCAGTTCCTCCGGGAAGCTCTGTATCTCCTTCCTGGCAAAATCACGAACATGCATGTATCTAAACATTTCTCCCTGCTCTAGCCCATACTTCGCTTCCAGCTCCCTCAATCCTGCAAACCGACCCCTAAGAAACAAATCTTTTAGCGTCTTAATTCCCTTCTCTTCCCATTTCCGGAAATTTCCATCCCACCACCCTGCCTCAAATCTGTGGTTCCCCCGAATCGGCAATTCCCTTGACCCTGCCCCCAACCTGAAGTGTTGGCGAAACTGCCTCCAGATTTTCAATGAAGCCATTATTACCGGACCCCCTGAGTATTTCCCCGGGGCTATCGGGAGCGGTGCTGTTGCTAGTGCTTTCATTCCCGACCCCCTGCACAAACTCTCCTCCATTCTGACCCACTGGGAATCAACCCCTCTGACCCAGCTCCGCACCTTCTCCACATTCGCCGCCCAGTAGTAGTACAACACGTTTGGGAGACCTGCCTTCCCCTCTGTAGCAGCACCTTTCTAACTCTGGCCACCTTCCCTCCCCATATGAACGAGGTAATCCTTCCCTCAATCTCCCTGAAAAAAGTCTTTGGCAGGAAAATCGGTAGGCATTGAAAAATAAACAGAAATCGCGGCAACACGTTCATTTTAACCGCCTGTACCCGATCCGCCAGTGACACAGGGAGACCACCCCACCAAACTAGTGATGTTGTACCTGCGAAGCCTCCCCCACTCCTGGGCAACCTGCACCCCCAGATACCTAAAGTGAGTCCCTGTCCTACGGAATGGCAGCCCCCCCTCCCTGTCCCCACCCCCGGCCGAGACACCACAAAATACTCATTCTTGTCCAGGTTCAGCTTGTACCCCGAGAATGACCCAAATACCCGCAGTAGCTCCAATATTCCTCCTATCGACGCACCGGCTCCGACACATACAGCAGCAAGTCGTCGGCATATAAGAACACCCTATGCTCTATCTCCCCCCCCCCCCCCCCACCCCCCGCACTATTCCTTTCCATGCCCCCGAACTTCTTAATGCGATGGCCAACGGCTCAATCGCGAGTGCAAACAGCAGGGGGGACATAGGACATCCCTGTCTCGTCCCACGGTGGAGAGAAAAGTATCTAAAGCTGATGTTGTTTGTGCGGACACTCGCCTTCGGTTCCTTATATAGTAGCATTACCCAGTTCGCAAATCTTGGTCCAATCCCAAACCGCTCCAGAACTGCCATCAAGTACACCCATTCTACCCGGTCAAACGCCTTCTCAGCGTCCAGTGCCACAACCACCTCTGTTTCCTTCCCCTCCGCCGGTGCCATAACGACGTTCAATACCCTTCTAACTTTTGAAAAGAGCTGCCTCCCTCTCACGAACCCGTCTGATCCTCCCCTATCACTTCGGGAGGCACTCCTCCAGCCTACCCGCCAGTACCTTCGCCAGCACTTTTGCGTCCACATTCAGAAGCGATATGGGCCAATACGACCCACACTCTGTAGGATCCTTATCTTTTTTTCGCAACAGGGAAATCGATGCCTGCCCCAAGGTTTGTGGCAACACCCCCTTCCCTATCGCTTCCTCAAACATCCCCACCATCAGGGGTGCCAGCTTATCCTTGAATTTTTTATAATATTCCACCGGAAACCCATCCGGCCCTGCCACCTTCCCTGACTGCATCCTCCCAATCGCAACCTTTATCTCCTGCTCACTATTGCTCCTTCTAATGTAGCCCTGTCCCCCTTCCCTAGCCTCGGGTACTCCAACCCATCTAGAAATTCCTGCATCCCACGGTCTCCCCCGGGTGGCTCTGACCTGTACAACCTCTCAGAAAACTCCTCAAAAACCTTGTTAATCAGCTCAGGAGCCACCACCAACTTCCCTGCCCTATCCTTCACCTGAAGAATTTCCTTTGCCGCTGCCTCCCTCCGGAGCTGACCTGCTAACATACCCTTATCTCCATGTTCATAAGCTGCACCCCATGCTCGTCTCAGTTGGCGCACTGCCTTTCTGGTAGACAGTCGGTCGAAGCTCGCCTGTAGTTCCTTCCTCTTTTCCAAATTCGCTGGGTCCCCATCTTCTGCATACCTCCTATCTACCTCCAACATCTCATCTATTACCCTCTGCCGCTCCAAACTCTCCCCTTTGTCATGAAGCGCTCTTTGACCGGTTTATTGTAAACACTCACAACCTAACTTACAAATGAATATGCCAGTTCTCATGGACAATATGCCACAGATTAGTTGATATACATGGGACAGTGGCCCAAAATGAATCAGTGGAGAAGGGAGTAATTAAAGAGAGAAGAGGAAATCAACCCAAACACTAACTTTAGTGAAGCAAAACCTAACAAAACGGCAATTTCTCCCTTCCATAATATAACATACTGGATCATGGGGTGGCACGGTGGTGCATTGCTGCCTCACGGCGCCGAGGTCTCAGGTTCGATCCTGGCACCAGAACACTGTCCGTGTGGAGTTTGCACATTCTCCCCGTGTCTGCGTGGGTCTCATCCGACAACGCAAAAAGATGTGCAGACTCGGTGGATTGGCCACACTAAATTTCCCCTTAATAAAAAAAATATACTGGATCATTTAGGTGAACAGTCGTGTTTATGAAAAAATGAAATGAAAATCGCTTATTGTCACAAGTAGGCTTCAATGAAGTTACTGTGAAAAGCCCCTAGTCGCCACATTCCGGCGCCCGTTCGGGGAGGCTGGTACGGGATCTGCATTAAGTTTCATTAATTGGTTCCACCCATGGAAGACACAAATTATTTCTAGAAACAAATACTGCCATTTGTAAAATATTTATGTAATAGAACTTACTTGCCTTAAGTTCTTTAACCAGAATTGTTTTAAAAAAAATGTTTTCATGGAATGTAGGTATCACAGGCTTGGCCAGCATTTATCACCTCCCCATCCCTAATTGCCCTTGACTAGCTTGCTAGGCCGTTTCTGAGAGCAGTTACGAGTCAACCACATTGCTGTGCTACCAAATGCATTGTGGTATCATATTCCAATTAAAACATGCACTGTCTCAGGAATGAACAAAATAAGCTTGCTTTGGCTGGACTTGGGAATAAACAGAGCTTGATGACAATAATAAAATCTTTGAGACTGTTGATGTGACACTGGCATTGTTTAATCTACAGGTGAGAATTTACATGCACAAGTACGAAACAAATGAGGAAGATAAGCTGCTGCGTAACTTGTACATTAAGTACAGGGATCTAATCGACACAGAACTCAATTATTTTGTAATTACTTACCCCCTGATGTAAAAGACAGCTTTACCGAATGGGCAACCCACTATGATACATTTAAGCAGTTAGAGAATCAATAAGTGTATTCACCTGCCAGTCAAATAAAACCTTCAGAAACAAAGATGTTATCAGAGGTACCCAATATGTAGGAATAACTGGGAATTATATTACATAATTTATAATATAAAGTATTTGAGTAGCACAGTCTATTCCAGTTCTTATTATTGATGTTGGGAAGATGTTTGGAATCCAAGATACGAAATGCCATGATGTTAATTTCACAGGCTGTACGATTTCATTGGGGTCAGTAATTCATGTCTGAGGTGCCAATGAAACACTTGCTGAGGTCTGTGAGAGATTCTGTATTTGTATGTGGGACACACGGGAAATCTCACTTTGGCGGAGATTCATTTCCTTATCAACAGAAGGACATGAAATACAATGTGCATTATCAGACCCATGTTGTAATTGATCAGACATCCAAAGGTATCCTTAATGTTTCTATGCTATCTGCTTACGAATATTTAAACTGATTTTCATCCAACACTCTTTGGCTGTACAGATCTGCTGATCTGTAGAGATTAGAAAAACTGACAGTTGATGAAAAGAGCAGATATTGATGAATGATAAGCACAAACATCTGGAAAAGAGGTTTGGTGGAACGAAGCAACATTCTACATTTAGCAAATTATAGTGTTTTTTAAAAAAATTAAACCATGGTTTTAACAAGTGTCCCCATATGTGTTAATCTTTCAAGGGCTCCTCTCGCTGCATAAACCTGAGGAGCGGAGGTCCACTTGTACAAAAAGACACTGCCTAGCTGATATAGATTACCACTGTGACAAATAAGATATTCATTTGCAACCCTGAGATAGCCAGTTGTCACAAATTCCCAAGAGTTGCCAAATCTCAGTTGTACCACCAGGGGGAGACACAGGGCCAAAGCCAAGTCCTTCCCCATGATGGACAGAGTGTGGGTGTCACCTCCAGGAATCGTCTTCCCTATTCTGGGTGAGAAATAATTTGGCAGAGGCCGAGGCGATGTCATTAAGCTACAGTGCAGGCTGAGTTTAATGCAGCTCACCTTTGGGAGGATTGAAATGGTGAAATTGGCTTTAAAGCTAAGGGTGTTCCTAATTTTATAAACCAATCAGTATTACTGTTGTAAAGCTTTGTAAGAATTTTTATGATGTTCATATATTGCAAATAAAATATTTTTGACATAAAAGCAGAGTTGTCCTGTGTTTTTTCATAAGACATTTAAGGACAAATGTCTGAAGTTACATTGCAAGATAAAACGGAAAACATTTGGTGTTGTGTGCGCACATGTGTACACTTACTACTAGCTTGGCAATCACAAGGTTCAGCCCCATGTACAGATTTTTAAAATTGCATGTCAACTATTCCCTGTCTGAATACCCCAAAAAAGTGAAATGGTTACCAAAACTTACTTTGGCTTATTCTTCAGCCCGCAGGGAAAATTTGAAACTCGATGGGCTGAATGGCTTCCTTCTGCACTGTAGGGATTCTATGATCTTTGCAGCTGATTAATTACAATATTAATTTGCTTTGACCTATCATTCCCCTCTTGCATACTGAATGGAGTTGTCATCGTCCTGTTTCTCCCGGTACTGGCTGAAGACAGGGGAGCTGGTTGGAAGGCTTCACAATTGTTGTTGACATTTGGTAGAAGACACCTGGGGACAATTCCATCTCAGATCATCATCCTTTTTCTGACCTGGGCAAAAAAACACTGACTTCTGATTTTCAGGGATACAGCACTCCTTATTGCTCCGCTTGCCCCTTTCCTGATGGCAAAAGTATCAGAGTGCAAATACGCAAGGCTACAGCCAAGAGTCCCTTGACCCCACATTCATCTGAATGAAACTTTTTCTTGCGTTTTTGATTTTGACCTGCCAATGTTCATCCCTCATCTTCTTGTGAAGACACCGACTCTGGTGCACGTTCCCACACTGAGTTCCCTCTGGTACCTCACCCAACCTACCATTCTTCAAGTGCAAACCCAGATAGTGAAGGGTTGAATTTAACTTGCGGGGGGGGGGGGGGGGGGGGGGGGGGGGGCACGGAGAGACAGGGATTACACTGCAAAGTTGAGAAACAAGCAGAGGCTGAACAATTTTATACACTGGGCTGATTATAAGATTGGGTGTACAGCAGCCCATCTGCCCCACATCACCTCACCCTCACCTAACATTGAGCAATTTCGAGCACACATTGGCCAATGTTCGAAGGATGAATGCATCTCAAGGGGAACCGCACTCACTCCAATTTTAAGATTAGTCCTGCCTTCCATCAGTATCCTGGTGATTGTCGAAGATGGCTGGAATGTGATGCAAGGTTGACCCCCCGCCCCCCACACATCCTGGAAGCTGCTTTCTATAGCAGCCAGGGGGCATGAGGAAAGTTCTGTTCTAAAATGGAAAGAGGATGTCGAACAGTGTCAGCAGGTTGGCAAAAGAGATAAGAGATCAGCAGCAGCTGCTTCACCTCAAGGATCAGGAAGCAGCGGAGCGGGAGATTTAATAGCTCCACTAGATCAGTAGAGGTCAAGGCCCCTTCTTTTCCCCACATCGCACCTGCCAACGTGCCCTGCACCATGCAAACCTACTACCACCATTTTGTCGCTTCTCTCGCCTCCAACCATGAGGGCAAATGGCATTGTCTCCCATGTTCACCCTGAACATTCACCTTCTGCCTTCACTGCTGTTCAAAGAGTCTCAAATGCAGAACATGCGCCTGCTCCCAGCACTTCTTCCTCTATTTACGAGCAAGGCACTTGCTGCATGCTCAGGATCTTCCTATTCCCCTAGCAGCTCACTTCCTTCCCCCCACCCTGCCCATCTGTTCAGTCTCTCATGGCTAACCTCATCCTTGGACCTCTACGTCCTTCTCAGCAGCGGGGAAAAAAAAACTGCTGAACACATCTGAGGATGACCTCCCTCTATCCTTCCCAAAGCCAGCGCAGCCATGGGCGGTGCTCCAGTCTACACCCGCTGGGGATGTGAAAATTCAAATTCAGGTTGCAAGAATGAAAGAAAGTTAAAGGCAAACCTTCAAACTGATTATCCTTCTAAAAGAGAGGCAAAACGTCCTTATTAAAATACATGTTTGAAGAGGACGAAATCTCAAATCTACAACTGGGAAAACTATAGTTTCAGCCCATTTTTCCGAAACATGCCAAAACTGAGGAACTTTCTTCCATTGGAACATAAAAAATAGGAGCAGGGAATAGGATATATGGCCTCTTGAGCCTGCTCCACCATTCAATCGACTCATGGATGATTTTGTACACATCAACTCCCACCTTTCTGTATTTAACTGTGGGTAAAAACCCTGGTGTCAATCGATCGCACTTCCTTATTGGCTTTCAGAGCTCTTAACATGGATCTGCTGCCTACCTTTACTGCTTTTCACAAAATCTGTATTGAACCCTCTCCAAAAGAACTGCTGGAAGCTGCAGTCTTAGAATGAGAAGAAAGTCTAGAATACTTGAATACCTGCCTCTGATTTAATGTTTTATTGACAACTAATATTTTAATTCAAATATATACAGCACATTAGGATATCTATATAAATTTACATGATATTATGCTCTCTGTACAGCTTTCTTGTTCTCTAAATTAGTACATACATAATGTACACTGTACAAATCCCGTGTTCAGTAGGGGAGGAATGTAAACGTGTTCTATAAAGGTAGGAAGTTAGCTTAGATCCACCTTAGTCTTGCTCGGTTGATGGGTTTCTTTCACATTTTAACGCACTGTATGCAAATCTCAAGCTCAAATAAAGTGCGTAAACAGTTGGTCATTTGTTATGCAATGCTGCAGAGTTCATTTGAATCTGTGTCTTGACCATTGTCCCTGCAAAGGAGTGAATGAAAGAATAATGATAAAAATGTTTTCACTCAAGAGCACGAAACTGCATTGCGGCGGAACCACAGAACGTGTACCTGACTTACGGCCTCTCTAAACGCTACTAAGCCATTTCAAGGAGGTACAGTTTTGCCACACCCAGGTCCTGGGGTTGCTGTGGAATTATCCCTCCCCATCACCCCCATTTAGATTGCGCGTTAGTTTCTACATCAGTTGGCACAGCCAAAAAGTGCACATGCAAACATTCCCACTGCTCTGGTAAAATCCAGCAGTCAAGTCAGGCTTTTGGAAGCAGTGTTTATTTGCCACATTTATTTGCTATGGTTGTTGCGCAGCCAATGAAAACTACCTCCTTAAGTTAGCCCGGGTGACTCAGGTTAACTAGACCTTTGAAAAAGTCAGGCTTTCGGCACATTATGCACAAGAATAAAGTCACAGCAAAATTAATGTGGCTCAGCTGTTCATCAGCTCAGTTGGGATAGCGTTAAGACTGAAGACCTAAAGGTCCCTGGTTCAATCCCCAGTTTCAGCAAAGCCGAATTCTGGCTCCTCTCGCTATCTGTCAAACAATACGTGTTTCCTTTGCTCTCGATTCACCATCGCAGTACTAAAGGTTAATTGGAAGTGTGATCTCTGTGCATTAAAGCCTTGCGTTACCCCTTAGGAGTCAGGCCGGTTCTTTCTGGGGCCACGGGGCAGGTCTACTTATAAAATTAGAGTGTCATATTGCTTTTCCCCTTAAATTCATTGATTTGTTGGCAGCATTTTCAGTGAAGAACATCCCCTCTTTTTATGTCTACATTGGAACATTGTTAATTTTTTAAATGACTTTTTGACTTTAAATTCTAATTTATGTATTCTGAATGAGATTGACAGATAATCTCACCATTATTTTTACTGTAAAAATCCAGGCTATAGTCTACTGATGGTACTTGATGTCAGAGACCCGTGACTCCTTTCTGTTGTACTCAGCCCAGGGTCACAGAATATGTTAGACAGGATAGAAAGGCAAAAGCAAGAATGTACTTGAAATTTCTTCATAAAAACTCACCGTAAATCTTCAAGTGCTTTCCTGTTCTTCATTCTAATATCTTCATCAATCGGATATAATTTAAAAATGATCAGTCCAAGTATAATTAGGAAAATGGGTGCCGGAGCAACCAACATCTTCAGAGTTAGATGCACTGCATCAGGCTGGGTGCACCCCCGGGTCTGATAACCCGCAAAACTGGGAGAGAAAGAAAATGAAAAGGTTTCAGTACCTGCTCCTGTAACCAGATCGGCCTAGCTCATCCCATTGCAGTTTAGCAAAAAATGTAGATCATTATAAAAAGAAAATTGTCACACATTTGAGATTTGCCTAGACTTGCTGACAAGCACTGAACATTTCACTGAATTAGATGGGAGGGGCGGACAGGTTTTTTACTTGCAAAAATACACGAGCAGGCTTCGAAAAAAAATGTGACCCTCTTTAACTGGTAGTTTAGTGGTATTGTCACTGGACTGGTAATCCAAAGACCCAGCCTAATGCTCTGGAGACCCACGTTCATATCCTACCTATCATGGCAGATGGTGAAGTTGAATTCACTAAAATTCATTAATTAAGAGTCTAATAATGACCATGAAACCAATTGATTGTCGTAAAAAAAAACATCTGTGAAGGAAATCTGCCAACTTTACCTGGTCTGGCCTGATGTGTTGGGTGTTCTGGATCACATACAGGTCACCAACACCTGAAGTAGTGTAACACTATTTTATTGAAAGGTTAACTATTTAAACATAATTGATCTGTGGGTAAATACGATACTAGCTTTAACTAAAGACCTTTGCTTTGTCCTAACCAGTTGATGCACTCAGCACATGGTGAATGTCTGTGTTGCAGGCTGTGAGCTCTGTCCTCCTAGCTAGCTGCTACTCGAATGAACGGGAACTCTGATGCCCCCTGTCTTTATAATTCATTCACCTGAGGAAGGAGCAGCGCTCCGAAAGCTAGTGACATCGAAACAAACCTGTTGGACTTTAACCTGGTGTTGTAAGACTTCGTACTGTGCTCACCCCAGTCCAACGCCGGCATCTCCACATCATTTATAATGCGTGTGCTCTCACTGGTGATTGGCTGCGGTGTTGTGTATGTTGATTGGTCCCATTCTGTGTCCATCAGTGTGTGTCTGCACCATGATATACTGGTGTATATTATGACATCCCCCCTTTTATATAAAAAAATGTGCCTGCGTGACAATAAATAGTGTGTGGTGAATGTTCCTGACTACGTGTGTGTGAAATATTTACAGGACTATGTACATAAAACTAAGCTATTTACATGGGAAGGTGCCTGGTGCAGAAAAAACAGTGTGTCACACAAATAACGAGATGAACACTATATACAAACCAGAGAGTCCATTAGTGCACAAAGTTCACAAATTAAGTCTCTGAGGTGGGCGACGCATTCTGGTTGACCGTCAGGGTGGCACACCACTCATCGTCTGGATCGATGCTGTATACCGACAGCGGCTGATGTCTTTGCTTCGGGGACAGCCTGCTTTTCGTTACGACACCGACTAGAAAAGGCGCCTTCGGGTCCTTGGTGTCACTGCTGTGCGGGAGGTCGGAATCAGACTCGGTGACCGTGGGTTGAATTGCCCGAACATTCCTGCGAGGCTGGCTGAAGTGATATGAATTGGCAGGCTGAGCTGCTCGACAGCAGGCAGCATAGTGGCCAAGTCTTACACATCGTTGGCATTGTCGAGATTTTGCGGGGCATTGCTGCTTTAAATGGACGGAACCACAGTTGCCGCACATTGTGACATCAGCACGTTCGCTGCGGTGCAGTCATGCGTGGTGCGCGCCTGCGCATTACGTTCCTCCACGTCGCCGTCCCCTCGTTTAGTGCGTACAAGCGCGGGAGTCCGCGAAAAGCGTGCAAAATGGCCGCCTTCATCCAGGCTGAGGCCCTGGAGGTGCTCAATCACTTGGACCCGTTCCACCTCGTGGGGACCTTGCCGCTCCATTTCAGCCGCTTGTATATGGGAGTACCGACTAGTGGCATTTTCATGTAGGACACAGGTCTCGATGGCGGTCGCTAGGGTGAGTTGCTTTACTTTGAGGAGCTGCTGACGTAGGGTGTCCGACTGAACACCGAAAACGATCTGGTCGCGTATCATGGAATCGGAGGTGGCCCCATAGCTGCAAGATTGTGCAAGGATGCGGAGGTGCGTTAGAAAGGATTGGAAAGGTTCGTCCTTACCCTGAAAACGCTGCTGGAACACATAGCGTTCGAAACTTTCATTCACCTCTACGCTGCAGTGAGTGTCAAATTTGAGGAGAACCGTCTTGAACTTCGTCTTGTCTTCGTCATCTGCAAAGGTGAGAGAGTTGAAAATGTGGATGGCATGGTCTCCGGCAGTGGAGAGAAGAGCAATCTTTCTGGTATCCGAGGCGCCCTCCCTGTCCGTGGCTTCGAGGAAGAGCTGGAAGCGCTGTTTGAAAATCTTCCAGTTGGCCCCGAGGTTGCCGGCGATGCGGAGCGGCGGCGGTGGGCTGATGTTGTCCATGTTGCAGGATGACAGAATGCTGGCGGAAGAGGCAGATCACTTGCAGGTAGGTCTAAGAATTGCTAGTATGCAATCACTCCTGGTATCATGATGTGTTGGATGTTCTGGATCACATACAGGTCACCAACACTTGAAGTAGTGCAACACTATTTTATTAAAAGGTTAACTATTTAAACATACTTGAACTGTGGGTAAATACGATACTCGCGTTAACTAAAGCTTTAACTGGTCCTAACCAGTTGATGCATTCAGCACATAATGAATGTCTGTGTTGCAGGCTGTGAGCTCTGAGCTCCTAGCTAGCTGCTACTCAAATGAGCGGGAACTCTGATGCCCCCTGTCTTTAGAGTGCGTGTGCTCTCACTGGTGATTGGCTGCGGTGTTGTGTATGTTGATTGATCCCACCGTGTGTTCATCAGTGTGTGTCTGCACCATGATATACTGGTGTATATTATGACATGGCCTACATGTGGCTCCTGACTCACAGCAATGTGGCCGACTCTTAAATGTCCTCTGAAATGGACTAACGAGCCACTTATTTCAAGGGCAGTTAGTGACGGGCAATAAGTACTGGTCCAGCCAGCAGCATCCACATCCCATTTAAGAATTAAATAAAAATAGACACAGCTAGTTCCCTGCATGTGTGGATGTGAAGATCAATAAATTAAAATTAAAGATGGTGTGTCAGACATGTAGCTGATGAGGAAATAGGAAATACTCTGCGCAAAAGAAAATCACCAGGCTCTGTATAATACATTATTTATTAATAATTATCAGCAAGCGTAATTTTAATTAAAATGGGATAGGGGCTGGTTTAGCACAGTGGGCTAAACAGCTGGCTTGTAATGCAGCACAAGGCCAGCAGTGCGGGTTCAATTCCTGTACCGGCCTCCCCGAACAGGTGCCGGAATGTGGCGACTAGGGGCTTTCACAGTAACTTCACTGAAGCCTACTTGTGACAATAAGCAATTATTATTATTATTATTATTATATGGCAAGTTAGCCTCCATCATTTATCTCAAAAACGCAATGATATCAAGAAAGGACACACACAAAAGGCAATAATTTGATTTAGGGCAATTTTGAAACCATTGGGTAATCTACAGATTGCTAGAATTCACATTAAAAATTTATAATTTACAGTTAATCTATTTAATTAGCCCAAATAGACTACAAGTGGAACTGCGTGTTAAGTCCATTTCTGCTGCTAACTCTACCCTTGCTCAAGAGGCATCTGGTCAACTGGTAAAATGCAGTTTTAAATTCACCTTTAGGATGTGGGTGAACCGGCCTAAGCTGCATTTGTTATCCAGTTCCCTCTCAGATCCAATTGCATTTATCTGTGGCCCCAACATTCGTACTCGCCGCTGACCCCCCCCCCCCCCCCCCCCCCGCCCGCCCCCCCACAAGCACTTAATTGTGAAAGTAAATCAAAGTTACTAACTCAAGGCTCAAAGTGGAGATTCCAAGGGACACTCCTGATGCAAACTTGGTGAAGAAGACATAGAAAGAGTAAAATATTGCTTCATGTCCCACAGACTCTGGGTTCTTCAGCTTGAAATCATCAATAACATCAGGTAACATAGACCTGTTAAGAGGGTAAACAGGAAGTCTGCTTAGCATTGAAGAATGAGAACATTTAGAGAGAGAACTCAAGTTTTAATTGCAACAGCAACCTACCCTGATATATTCGTAAATGGTAAACAAATCACCCTGAAGATTATACCAGCTTTTTCAATTTTTTCATTCACTACTCATTACGCGTGGTTAGGAACTCAACTCAACTAGCACAAAGATCATTTGCATACTGAAACACTAGAAAACCTACAGAAACTGCTACATTTCCACTACTTTTCAGAGCGCTCCATTCATTGCTCACCATGTGCCAAGAATTTAGCAAACAGAAAGAGGAAAGTTTGCGGAGGTTTAAATAATAATTATCCCAATCAATTGCCGTTCCCAAGTTTTTTTTCTATTCTACGTGCAAGAATTGCAATTGATCTTCACCGAATATTGAATTAAAGCTCTGATTTTGAGACAATATGTGACTAATGACCAGGTACGTTGATGATTCAGCAACTTGTAAGAGGAAGGAATCAATACTACTTAATGATGCCAGCATATTTAACCATGCAATGCATGAGCTCCTAAACTTAAGGGGGTAGAAGTGGAAGATTCTCTGATCTCTTCCTGCAACTTCAGCATTGGGAACTTTGGGGAATTTGCATAAAAAGCCACTTGAACCATTTCTCCACAGCTTTGGCTGATCTTCCAAAGTTACAGCGGGAGGTTCAAGAAACTCTGTGGAAATTACTAAGATGGATCTCTCTAATGACCCCTTTCTGTTGCACTGCTCGGTCCTCGTCATTCTGTGCTCTGCCAGCTAAATTATTGACAGAGACGTCGAAAAATGCAGGTGACAGCATATTGTTGTGAAGATGCAACGAGCTCCATATCAGCAATTACTTTGTAAAGCAGTCATGCTGTTAATGGCAGGCGTTAAGCATCGACTCACTAATAGATGGACACATCTGTAACACTGAGATGTGATGGAACCATGAGATTCGGTCACTCTGCTGAGCTATCTCAAGGATAAACCTGCTCGAGGTAAAAGACTAGCTTTGGATTTTCACCATTTACAATTATTGGAGTTAACGTTCTACTTGGTGACTTCATTTTCACCAGCACCACACAAAAGCCACAATAGAACTGGACCATTGGCTTTGAAAGCGAATTCATTGGTTAGTTGGGTGACACAACACCTTTGCTCAAGCAGCATTATCACAAAGTCAGTGAATGCAATTGTAAGCTGCTGCAAAAATGTCACTTACCATGGCAACAGGAAGGCAGCAGCAACGCTCATCCCAGAGGCAAACGACACAATGTATGCCACGACTAGATTTCTCTGCACCAGAACGTTCAGGATAAGGAATGGGACCGCTGACTGCGAAGAGGGTGATAGAAAACATGCACACATTAAAACATGGAGGCTCCGAGACATGCCTCAAATGGTTCTGGAAAAAAAATGCAGAAATTGGATGAAAAAGCACCAATCCCAAATAACTGCTCTAGAATTATATAACTTTTGTATTTTTGACAATACACAGGCACACTGACCATGGTTTTCCATTTGAATGGGCATGAAATTGCCAAGTACTTGGAAAACCATGAGCCACCCTCTACCGTTAGAGAAATAAATAGGACTCACTCTCTACCTCACACAAACATGCCCAGTAAACTGACCAATCGTACACTGGATCATGAGAAATATCGCAGCAATTCTCTCTAAAGTTGATACTTCCTATTGACGGAAACTTGGCAGTTTCTTTGTCGAGCGTAATATTGTCTCAAGTACAACTATAATCGATCACTTGTCAGATTAAAAAATGTAGCTGGGATTGGCCAGGTGGTCAAGAGAAGGTCCAGCATTCAGTCAACTGCTAATGGCTGGGAGTGCTACCCCCATGAAGTTAACACCAACAGTGAGGGGGTGGCTAGATCACCCTCAATCACTGGGCTTGATGCAAGCCAAACACTTCAAACTAAGCAATGTGACCTGGTCATATTCTGAGACAGGGTATGTGGAAATCAGTGCATTCCAAAACACTACCAGCTTCCACGTCAACAACCTGAAATGGTGAAACAGCACCTCACAGTTCAGATCAATGTGAGTCCAAAGTACAGCCACTGAGCACAGCACTGATGTATTTTTGGCTATGAAATTCTTTTTAGCTTTTTAGGTTGCAGTTGTGCACCATCTTCTGTGCTGATATTTTCGGATGACTACAATGTGATGTTAAGACTGGAATCGTAGATTTGTTCAATGTGTATCACAAAGATATCAGGACACATTTTACGGCCCTGCTCACCACGAGAATCGTCGTGGATGGGACGGACAATCTGACGGACCACTGGAAGAGTCCGTTGGCCTTAGGAGGGTATTTCCGGTCTCAGGAGGGCACGATCTGAAAATCCGGCCCGTCAACTTCAAACCTCCAGTTCTATACCCCAGTACTTCATCCATTCAACATGGAACAGGGAAAACAGCAGAATGGTTTCCAAATAAGTCTTCCCCAAATCAGAAAGCCATGAAGTTTCCCGAAACAGTCTACATGGTGCTAAAATTCAGAGGAAAATTAAAACCTGAACAGTTGTCAGATTTGAAATGCTCGATCCACTAAAGATGTTCAGTGGTAGCCAGGATTGGCACATGAATTTAATGCGAGTCCTTCTTTTTCTTTAGAATTCCGTATGCAGTCCTTTTAAGCATACTTGTACACCTGGTTTTCCTGAAATAAGCTGACCCAGCACCAATTGCGATCAGGACATACAGTTCCCACCCGCTGACTGAAAAAGTGTCAAGGACGGTTGCTTGTGCACACAAAGCCTAAACTCCAGCTGCCAGCAAGTGTGCAACTGTTTGTGCCATCTATCTGTTAGGCAGCTGGAACAGCAGCCTTCTGAAGCAAATAGGAAAGGCATTGTGGAGGCATTTCCTGGCTATCTCAGCTGCTAGCTAGTGGAGCTTTCCCTTCGCCATTCCCGATTTCGGCTTCGGGCAACGGAGAATCCCGCTCGTGGTTTGAAACCCCACATTGAATGATTTTTAATAACTTATTTACCACAGAATACGTACCTTTGTAGAACATAGTCAAAATTCATAAATAACGCAGTAAATCCATACATTTTGACAAAGCCTTTTGAGAAAGTCCTACTAAAAAAGCAACATCCGGACAAGTTTCTGATGAGAACGACTGACAAATGAACTGGACCTTGTGGGGAACAATCAATCCTAACATGATTCAGTTTTAATTTACAACCTAATAAAAAGGTTTCGGATTGCATCTCAAGTTTTAATTCAGGATGTCTATCCAGTCGCAAATGATAAGGCCACAGATGGCGATTGACATTGTATCCACCAATTTGCAGGGTCGCTCTCCGTAGTAATGCAGCACAAACAAACACAGCTCCTTAATAGAGAAAACACCAAACAGGCTCATGCGGCTGCTTGCTGGGTATGAAAGGAGTCATTGTTGACCTGTTTTGGTCCTGGACCCTAGACGCTATCAGCCCCTCGACCACTTCCAGCCTGGAATGTGCAGGTGGACTTACTGACCATTATTTGGCCACTTACGGGGCCTCAATTGGCCCACAGGCTGCCCGACAGCTCCCCTGCCACTGGTATAACTTTGACAAGGGTGGGAGCAAACTGTGGTGGGCACAGTATCCATGGCATTCTATGGGTCCACCCTACATGCAATCTATTACCGGGGAACAGTAAAATTCAGCCCAATATCTTACAAGCATGTTTCACATTTTTGAGCAGTGCAGCTAAACTTACTGAAATGCCAACATACACCGCTGATTTCTTGCCAAATCTGGTCAAAAACCATTGCCAAAGCGGGATTGTCAACGTCGCTGAAAGCTGAAAAACAGTGAAGAAATTTCCCATTACGTATCTGGATTTGAAATGCTGTATCCAATGTCCACAATGATAACTCCACCATAGTAGAGTTTTGTCTTTATTACAGCTTACCACACATTAAATTATAAAATAATGTTGACATTTTAAGAGGCCCATATGGGATAAGAACATGCTTGTTGGAAAATATCTGTTTATTCGTAAAGGTCATAGTGTAAAACAGTGTACAATGAGGCCAGGTCCAAATGTGTTGACATTACCAGGCTTATCGTCACATCAGAATTGGAGTGATATTCTCCAAATGGATGACATGCTGCTCACAGAAACATTTTCAATTTTGATAAAACTGCAACTGAGTGAAAAGTAACAGTTTTATTAAATATAGAATTCCAACTTTGGCTATATCGAAGGTCATTCTCCAGTAAGGTTGTTGGACACATTCCATAGCAATGATTCCTTATTCTTCATCAGCCAATGAAAAGTCTTACTCTTCAGTCTCGCAAATCATAAAGAGAAAATGATTTCTAATAGGGTCTGACACATGAAGCACAATGTACACCGACTTGGCAGGCAATGTGAGAGAGGGTGGGTGCGTGCATCCGTGTGTACGGCCGCACATGTGTAACCGTGTGCAGGTGTGTGTGTGTATTCACGTGCATGTACGCACGTGCATTCATGGAAGTGCATGTGTGCATTTTTAAAAATGTATTCATGGGATGTGGGTATCGCTGACTGGAAAAGCATTTATTGCCCATCCCCGAGGGGCATTTAAGAAGCAACCACAATGCTGTGGATCTGCAGTCACATGTAGGCCAGATCAGGCAAGGACAACAGATTTCCTTCCCTAAGGGGCATCAGTGAACCAGATGATTTTTTTTAATGACAAACGACAATGGTATCATGGTCATCATTAGACTTTTTTTTAAATTCTAGATTTTTACTGAATTCAAATTTCATCTTCTGCCATGGTGGGATTCGAACCCTGAAGCCCAGAGCATCACCCTGATTTTCTATTTGCTAGCCCACCGACAATATCACGACACCATTGCCTCCCCATTTGGGTGCACGTATGCGTGCATATGCATGTGCACTTGTGTCCATGCATACGCTCATTTGTGTGTTTGCAGGCGCACGTGTTCAGCCAACTGAGCTACCCTTCCTTCCATGACACACACGTGCATGTGTCTGTGCAGTCGCATAGATCCATGGGAGCACATGTGGGTCTGTAAGAGCATGTTTATGTGCACGCATGCATTAGTACACACCCATATGTGCATGCCTGTGCATCCGTGTGTGGGTGGGCAATGGTGCATGGACATGGGCACATGTGTGCATCCTGCCATTGTCGTGCATCCAGGCATATGCGTGTGCATTTGTGTGCACATGTGCATTTGTTTGTGGCATGTGCACACAAGCATTTGCATGTGTGCATGCATTTGTGTTCACGGACCTGCATTTGTGTGCAGATGAACATGTGCAATTTTGTGTGTGGGCATGCGCATGCATTTGCGCGCACCAATGTAGGCACGCATTTGTGTGTGTGTGCACGTGCCTTTGTGTGTGCCTGTGTGTATAAGTAAGGATGTACGCTAGAGTGCACCCAGACTAGATTTAATTAACCTCCAAATAGGTGCATATCTTTGGACTGTGGCTGGCACAGTGGTTAGCACTGCTGTCTCATTAAATTCTGACCTCGGCTGACTGTCTATGTGGAGTTTTCACTTTTTCCCTGTGTCTGCGTGGGGTTTCTCTGGGCGTTCAGGTTTCACAGTCCAAAGATGTGCAGGTTAAGTAGACTGGCCGTGCTAATTGTCCCCGAATATCCAAAGGTCAAGTGGGGTTACGGGGATAGGACGTGGTAGGGCACTCTTTCGAGGATTGGTGTAGATTCGATAGGCCAAATGCACTGAGGGGATTCAATGCTTCTAAGATGAGCAGATTTTACTTCTCCAAAATTGCTGTAATTCCATGTATAAAATGTAACTGCCCACTAATGTTCAACATAGTTTTTATCAGTAAAATAATTTTTCACTGTTGGAATGTTGGTGATCATTCGAAAGGCTAGACCGCAATAGAATTGCTTCAATGAAATTTTGCTTTCTTCCCATGACTGCAGTCCATATCCCACCTCTTAGAATGGAGTTCTGTCTGCATCCCACCCTTTAGTTTCAGTTTCAGTGCAATGCCTTTAGCTGGAAGTAATTCAAAGGGAGGCACAACCTCCCCACTCTCCAGAACTTCTATAATCGCACAAAACAAGGCTGAAAGTTACAAATGTAAATTTAACCAAATGCACTTTCCTGGCAAGAAGGCTCTTTGAGAAATAATTTGCTTTCCAAAAACCCCATGGGTGACATGTCCATTATAAAACTGAGTGTTGAGAGGTGATAACGAAGCTCAGAATATTGAAGGACTAAAACGTAAAGGTCTCCAACTCTGTTCCAAGGAGCTGCTGTGCAAGTGTTCATGCACTTTAGCAGCATGCCACCCCTGTCCCTTTCCCAGAGTCTGAATGATTGCTGGGGACCTTTCGTCAATTTTGAATTCCACCAGCCACTTTGGAAACTTTTATTTTTACTGAAGAAAGTGACTATCACTCAGTGAAGTTTGTATAAAAGAATACACATGCACTTCTCCATATTACGATGCCTGGGAAACAGCAGAACAATGACATTACTGTTCAGCTCAAGGACACCCACACTCTATTCACATTTCACTATCTTCCCAGTACAAATGCTTCTAGCTACAATTGAAAGGAATGACATTTGTCATGCAAAGTTGTCGGTTATAATCTAAAGTTACTTAAGCAGCTTTAGAAATTTTAGAAATGCAAGGACTTTGAGACAAAAAAAACGAATGAAGCAATGTTCTCCAGTTCTGTGCAACTTCTTTGCTGTGTCGAATAATGCTGGTGTTCAGCCAGCAGCTGCATTTTTCTCAAAACACTGGATAAAGCTGCACTCCTGCGTTCAACTTTATATTCACCTTTTGTCGAGCAATATATTCTCTATCTGGCTATAGAAATACCCCAACATACTAGAAAGCATTCTGATCAACAGCATAAGGATTAGCAAAGCAGGCTCGGTTTCCCTGGATGGTGTTCTGGTGAAATCACTCAAGACCGACATACTATCAAGACCTACATACTATTTGAAACTTTCTCATCTCCCTAACTGGTGCCCACTGCCTCTTAGCATGGGACTGCGGCTTTCACTAGCAGATGATACAAAGATATGCAGAGGAACAGGTAGTATTGAGGAAGCAGGGGGGCTGCAGATGAACTTGGGCTAGGAGAGAAGTGGCAGATGGAATACAATGTGAGAAAGTGTGAGATTATGCACTTTGTTAGGAGGCACAGACTGTTTTCTAGATAGAAAAGGGCTTAGGAAATCAGAAGCACAAAGGGACTTAGGAGTCCGAGTTCAAGATTCTCTTAGTTAACGTGCAGGTTCATTCGGCAATTAGGAAGGCAAATGCAGTGTTTTATAATAATCTTTATTACGGGCAGCACGGTAGCACAAGTGGATAGCACTGTGGCTTCACAGCGCCAGGTTCCCAGGTTCGATTCCCCGCTGGGTCACAGTCTGTGCGGAGTCTGCACGTTCTCCCCGTGACTGCGTGGGTTTCCTCCGGGTGCTCCGGTGTCCTCCCACAGTCCAAAGACGTGCAGGCTAGGTGGATAGGCCATGATAAATTGCCCTTAGTGACTGAAAGGGTTAGGAGGGGCTATTGGGTTGCGGGGATGGGGTGGAAGTGAGGGCTTAGGTAAGGCCTCCTTCTGCACTGTATGTTCTATGTTCTGAATGTATGTTCTGTATGTATATATGTTCTATGTTCTTTATTGTCACAAGTAGGCTTAAATTAACACTACAATAAAGTTACTGTAAAAAGCCCCAAGCCACCACATTCCGGTGCCTGTTCGGGTACACAGAGGGAGAATTCAGAATGTCCAAATTACCTAACAGCACTTCTTTCAGGACTTGGGGGAGGAAACCAGAGCACCCGGAGGAAACCCTCGCAGACACGGGGAGATCGTGCAGACTCCACACAGACAGGGACCCAAGCCGGGAATCGAACCTGGGACCCTGGAGCTGTGAAGCAACAGTGCTAACCACTGTGCTACCGTGCAGCCCGGTTAGCACTCATGTCGAGAGGGCTAGAATACAAGACCAGGGATGTATTTCTGAGGCTGTATAAGGCACTGGTCAGACCCCATTTGGAGCATTGTGAGCAGCTTTGGGCCCCATATCTAAAGAAGGATGTGCTGGCCTTGGAAAGGGTCCAGAGGTTCGCAAGAATGATACCTGGGATGAAGAGCTTGTCGTATGAGGAGTGGTTGAGGACTCTGGCTCTGTACTCGTTTGAATTTAAAAGGATGAGTGGGGATTTTATTGAAACTTACAGGATACTGCGAGGCCTGGATAGAGTGGACATGAAGACGTTTCCACTCATAGGAAAAACTAGAAGCAGAGGGCACAGCCTCAGACTGAAAGGACGATACTTCAAAACAGAGATGAGGAGGAATGTCTTCAGCCAGAGGGTGGTGAATCTGTGGAACTATTTGCTGCAGACGGCTGTGGGGCCCAAATCACTGAGTGTCTTTAAGCCAGAGATAGATAGGTTCTTGATTAATAAGGGGATCTGGGGTTATGGGGAGAAGGCAGGAGAATGGGGATGAGAAACGTATCAGCCATGACTGAATGGCAGAGCAGTTACGATGGGCCAAATGGCTTAATTCTGCTCCTCTCTCTTATGGTCTAACAACAGTATCAGGCAGCACCCTGATTCCACTAGTGTCAGTAGTGCCCATACTCTTGCCTCTACACATTTCCAATCTGTCTATGTCCATAGCTGCAGCTTTCACAAAACAAAAAGGCACTTTTCACCCTCCTATGAAACCCTTATTATCTCAATGAAAACTGACAGTGGCGTAAGAAACCGGAGACCAATGTGCTCCATGAGCAAAAAGGTCTTTGATCCCAGGATTGTTGCACAGACATTTTAAGCTCGAGTTTGGCAACTTCATGGCTGAAGCTGCACACCAGGAGCAATTTTCTCTTTCGTGCCAAAGTACATCAACAACTTCAGAACTGTTCCCATCCAGAACCTCTCCTACACTCCTGGACAGTGTCTACATACAACTGTTAGAGAATTCTTCTTTGGCTGCCAACAATAACATTTACGATTATCAATTGTAACTAAATTCTTAAAAAGGGATTGTATCCAAAACACAATCACTTTTTTCTTTTAGTCACTGACTGATCTGCTCTGTATTTCTTTATTTTCTTCACGTTTCTGTGGTGAGGGCTTCTTTGAATATTTTCCTTTATTTTGCTTGAAATATTCCTGATCACATCTCGGAAGTTCCTTTCTCTAGATCCTTCTTTCCCTATAACTTTGGAAGCTCTGGAATTCTTTACCTCCTTCAGCTTTTCCCACAATCTTCGGGCCTTTAAAACTGAAGCCGTGGTTCATCTAATTACCATTTCCCCACATTTGTTTCGCCAGCCGCTTCACTTATTCGACTCTTATTTCTCAATAAAAGTGATTATGAGAAATGATGAGGAGGCAGGCCCAAGCTGCAAGGGTCTCCCCTTCTGTTGCGCAGAACTAATGTTCACGCATTGCAAAAGCAAACTCAACACAGCACCAAGTGAATTTAACGTTGCTGCCAATGTGCACAAGTGCAGCTTACATTCTTACCATGATAACCAGCAGTATATTCTGGAAGTCATTGGGGAAACCCAGTGTGTAGGAGCAGTACAAGGCATAATTTCCTTCCAGCAGCTGAAAGAAGAGGTCATATGTTTCAGAATAATTCATATTACAAATAATGTGTAAATGTAAAGTTACCCAACTTCCTTTCAGTCTTTCTCCTCACACTTCCTCATTTTGAAACTTGGAAATAATTTGAGAGGCAAATTTTAAACAAATCCTCACCTAGTAAATATCTTTATATATATATTTTTTAAATATGTTTATTCAAATTTTTCCAACAAAATGTTTATAACAAACCCTCCCCCCATAACAAAAAGAACACAAACCCCACATTCAAAAATAATAAACTACTTATACATTGGGTTTCTCCCACATATATTAACCCCCCCCATGTAACATTCAAGAGTACCCTTGGGGAACCCCCCCCCCGCCCAAACACCCCCCCCCCCCCCCGGAAAGAGACACCCCCCCTCCCCCCCCCGGGTTGCTGCTGCTGCTGACCTCCTCCTAGTGCTCCGCGAGATAGTCTAGGAACGGTTGCCACCGCCTGAAGAACCCCTGCACAGACCCACGTAAGGCAAACTTTATCCTCTCCAGCTTAATAAACTCTGCCATGTCATTTATCCAGGCTTCCACACTGGGGGGCTTCGCGTCCTTCCATAATAACAAGATCCTCCGCCGGGCTACCAGGGACGCAAAGGCCAGGATACCGGCCTCTCTCGCCTCCTGCACTCCCGGCTCGTCCGTTACCCCAAATAATGCCAACCCCCAACTCAGCTTGACTTGGACTTTCACCACCTTGGACATAGTCCTCGCAAGACCCCTCCAAAACCCCTCCAGTGCCGGGTGCGACCAGAACATGAGGACGTGATTCCCCGAGCACCTCCCACACCTGTCCTCCACCCCAAAGAACCTACTCATCCTCGCCCCTGTCATATGCGCTCTATGAACAACCTTGAATTGTATTAGGCTGAGCCTGGCGCAAGAGGAGGAAGAATTAACCCTACTCAGGGCATCAGCCCACAGACCCTCATCTATCTCCTCCCCAAGCTCCTCCTCCCACTTGCCCTTTAGCTCCTCTACCGTGGCCTCCTCCTCTTCTTTCAGCTCCTGGTAGATCGTCGAGACCCTGCCCTCTCCAACCCATACACCCGAAATCACCCTGTCCTGAATCCTCTGTGCCGGGAGCAACGGGAATTCCCTCACCTGCCGTCTCACAAACGCCCTCACTTGCATGTACCTGAACGCATTTCCCGGGGGTAGCCCAAACTTCTCCAGCGCCCCTAGGCTCGCAAACGTCCCATCTATAAACAGGTCCCCCATTTTTCTGATCCCTGCCCGATGCCAGCTCCGAAACCCCCATCCATCCTTCCCGGGACGAACCGATGGTTCTCCCGAATCGGGGACCAAACTGAGGCTCCCATCTCGCCCCTATGCCGTCTCCACTGCCCCCAGATCTTCAACATTGCCGCCACCACCAGACTCGTGGTGTAGTAAATATCTTTATAGAGATTCACCTGTAACTCATGCAATGTTTTTTTTGCAGATCTTGCTGGTCAGCAACTTCTCATACACTAAGATATACAGCAGCCATTGATTAATAAAATGGGAATACCTAAAAATGCCACTAGCACAGGAGCATTAGCATAGAAAAGACTGGGATTATTTGTGGTGAATGCTTAACTTATTTGTACAATATTCTCATGCCCAACATTCTAAGAAAAATAAGACAGTGGTCAAAATACTGCCATCTCCAGTTTCCCTCTTCTCTCCAAGGTCCTTGAGCAGGTCACCATTGCCCAGATCCATGCACACTCTCTCAGGTCCCTGTTTGAATTGCTAAAATCATTTTTCCACCCCTCCCACAGCATGAAACAATCCTAAATAAAGTCAAATTGACATTTGTATGAATGTGACCATGGTGCTTTATCCCTTCATTTGATGCTGCCCAGTAGGGCCTGTGCCTGTGATTATTGAGAACAGTTTCGATTGAGCATCTTCTCTAACTTTAATTTTCTCATGTTGACCAGGAATGAGCTATAATCAAGAGGATATTTTAAAAAGTTTTTTAATCCTCCTAACCTTCTTTGACCACTTTGCTGTCTTTAACTTGATCAAACACATTTTAACCAGGATTTTGTACCCGCGTTCGTCGTGGGTGGAAAATCCTGCAAGAGTCAGAAAACAAGAATCATGCCAGCACTGTCACGTTTTCAGACTGTCCCCACCCTCCCCTCTCCCTCGTGACATAACGAGGTTGCCATCCAGAAAGGTTGGGAACCTCATTTAAATCAATTATAATGTTATAAAGGGCTTCCCGCCACATCGCTCCACCCCACATTGGGATTTACAACAGATTTCTAAAAATGGGAGCCAGGCAGAGAGAACCATGCCTCCTTCTTTTGCACAGCGTTGTATAATGCGGTGGACAAGCCGGCCTTGCAGCCTGCAAAACAAGGGGAAGGTCTGTCCATGGAGTTAGTTTGTAGATCAGCCATGATCTGACTGAATGGCAGAACAGGCTGATGGGGCTGAATGGCTTCCTCCTGTTCACCCAGCCACATTTACCAATCCAATTGGAGCCACAGCACCCCTGGCAATTCCCCCCCTAACAACACTGTGCGTGAACGTACACCACATGGACTGCAACAAATCAAGACAGCAACTCCCCATTACCTTCTCAAGGGCAATTAGGGATAGGCAATAAATGCTGGCCTGGCCACACCCATATCCTGTGTAACGAAGAAAAAAAAAAGTAGCTCGTCTTTCTATACTGACAGTTCAGAAATCCTCCATTGGCTCATCCTTGGTCTTGCCTCATCTATATGCTGCCCCTTGGCGATATCATCACAGATCTTCCTGCACAAAATACTGATGAGGGCCATTCCTGCCTCTTCTTCATTTTTCTCAAACCCTTCATTGTCTCTGCACTACCAGGCTTCTTCTCCTTGGATCAGCCGCAATTTCCTCCATCTGAATACTGGAAAGGCTTGAGTTTTGCTTTTTGGCTCTTTAACATAAATGTCATACTCTTTCCATCCTACTTCCGGCCCCGATTGCGACCGATTCAGGGACCGAAAATGGGCTAGGATCAGGGCCGCGAGAAACTCGGGGGGCGTGTCGCGAAAGCAGCGTCGTCAGCGCGCGCCGGGCGCGCCGCTTAAATGGCGTGGCCAGCGCCGCGTAACTGGCGTAAATGGCGTCACCCGCGCATGCGTGGTTGCCGTCCTCCCCGAGGCCGCCCCGCAAGAAGATGTCGGATGGATCTTGCGGGGCGCGGAAGAAAGGAGGTCCTCCTTCAGAGAGGCCGGCCTGCCGATCGGTGGGCACCGATTGTGAGCCAGACCCCTTTTGAGTCCTACCCCGATGAAAGAACCCCCCCCCCCCACAGGCTGCCCCCCCAGAGTTCCCGCGCTGTTCCCGCCGGCAGCAACCAGGTGTGGATGGCGCCGGTGGGAAGCCGTCGTTTTGGGCAGGCCTCTCGGCCCATCCGGGCCGGAGAATAGCGGGTGTAGCGGAGAATCGCCATTTTGGGTGTCCCGGGCGATTCTCCAGCCTGCACCGCGCAGAACTCGACAGGGCCGTTCTCGCCGCTTGGGTGAATCGTGGGAGGGCGTCGGACCAGTGCGAATATGCGGTAGCTTCCTTCTCCGCACCGGCACCGAGGCAACATGGCGTAGGGCTACAGGGGCCGGCGCGGAGTAAAAGAAGCCCCCACCAGGAGAGGTCGGCCAGCCGATCAGTAGGCCCCAGGGTCGAACTCCCCCCCCCCTCCCCAAACCAAGCCGCCCCTGCAGGATGGACGCCGAGGTCCCGCTGGGTAAGAACAGATGTGAACGGCGCCGGTGGGACTCGGGCTTTTTTGGCGGCCACTCGGCTCATCCTGGGCGGAAAATCGCCGGGAGGCCACGTGGCGCCAATGCCGCCGATTCTCCGGTCACCGGAGAATCGGCGGACCGACGTTAGGCGCATCGCGCCCGGCCCAGCAATTCTCCGAACCGGAGTGGGCTGAGAGAATCCCGCCCCCTATGTCTTACCATAAAAGCCAATGATGTAAACAGGAAGCCAATGATCAACTTCACATAAGGCCCATGGCTCATTACGAGTTTCAATCCTTTCCAAAAGGAGTATGCTTTCTGTGCCTTTCTGTTGCTTGGTTCTGGAGACAAGAGTAAAAGCATATAACCAAAAAAAAGTTAAAACCAGTTGTACAGTAACATTCTTATGGTGATGATACATAATACAGTGCTATTTTAAAGCAGGTGTTAAACTCACAGCTCACAAAACGCGTCAGCACGTGTGCGAAACATTCATGTGAACAGCTCGGACTGTAGTTTCTATCCCAATACAACTCACTTGGACTTGCATTTAATATTACCCTTCTTTAGAAATTACTGCACTAGGTCCGGAAAATTATTTCTCCAGTTCGACAATATTAATAGCATTCTATTGAGGCACAGAAGAGAATTAAAGCCCTGCAGAGGGGGTTTGGCATTTTGAAGTTCTCCAGAGATTAAATATAAAGTCCTGTTGTTCTGCACTGATCTTTATAACAGGAATCTCTAATATTAAATGGCTATCAGCATCAGGAAGCTGTTAAGTCTTCTTGTATTGTTCCCAACCCCTTGCAGAATCCTTAGTTCATCTGCCCCTTGTTAGGATGATAGTGAGATTGACCAAGTATGATATTGTGTTTCAGGAACAGCAACTACTTTCAGATCAGTTTATCAATCACCAAGTAATAATGAACATTATGTGGAAATGCATCAAATCGCTTGCATGCAAATGTCATGTTGCGAAGTTAAGGTTGTGTTTCTAGTCCTGGCTGCCACACCTTCCGCCACACCTTCCACCCTCCCCAAACAAAGTTAGTCAAACACGTTCTCATGACAACGGTGCTATTTCGTACTAATATTTTTATAATCACATACCTGTCAGGGAAGTGGATGCATTGCACTAGCTGCTTAGTGTGGCCCTGGCAGCCCAGGCAAGGTCAGCCATGAAGTGCATTAATATTTTAGACCAAAATAATAGTATCTTATACACAACAGAGCTGCACCTATACTGTTGGTTAACCAAGTACTTGACTGGGCCTTTATTCACTAGGTTGAATAAATACTCAATTAAATATAAATTTGATTTGGTTAGTATAATAAAAACAGAACAGTTTTGGACATGGCGATTATAATAATTTCTCTTTTTGAACCAAATGCATTACGGATACAAATTCATTCATTGCGCAAGTTGCCTGAGGCAAACTTACATCACAAGATGGGTGCTAGCGTGCAACCTTTCATTACCAATGCCTCGGATATTATTTACACTCTCTTTAATTCTATTTATGCCACCTAAGGAACATTAAAACTAGGAGGAGTGAACAATTCAGCCCCTCGAGCCTGCTCCGCCATTCAATACGATCATGGCTAATCGCATCTCGGCCGGTCTGTTCTCTCTGACCCTTCAACCCATAACTAATTAAATATCTGTCTATCTCCTCCTTTAATTTACTTCGTCATGGAATCCACCGCACTCTGCGGTAGTGAATTCCACAGATCCTTTGAGAGGTGTAATTTCTCGTCATCTCGCGTTTTAAATCTCCTACCCCTTTTCCTAAAACTACGACCTCTCGTTCTAGTATTTGGAGGGGTGGTGGGAGGAGCAAAAGGAAGAAAAAATACAAGGTGAAAGAAAGGGAGAAGAAAGAAAGGGAGAAGAAAAAATGTGGAAGCACATCCTTTGTGAAAATGACACAATATTGTTCTCACTGAACTATTCCTGGAAGCTTTCTTTAAACAAGGAAACATCAGATAACTTGCAAACTATTCACTAATAACCATTTCTAAAACAGTCACAGTGACAGGTGAGTTTTATTCATAAATTGGGAATATAAAGTGCTTGCTGCTATTGAAAGCAGCAAAGTTTCACCGAGGAACAGAAATGCGTAAACAAGGATATTTTTGAATATAGCTTCACTGTCTTATGTATTTGAAAACGGACATTATTTACCCCGTGTTTCCTGGACTCCAGCAAACAAAATTATGGTGCACAAAATATACACTCCACCAATAACTCCAGCTGCCATCATGTATGCACCTTTCTGTACAAAGAAAACAGAAAGCACTGGTCATCTGTGGTTTATCCAGAAAATTTATAAATACTTACAAATAATAAATTCCTATTTTACACATTTGGAAATCCAATATTCAGTGACCGGCCTTCAACCATTCCAAGACTTGCATGTACCATACTCTGCCCTCCCCCTCTTCCCCTCCCATTATAGCTGGGCCATTGCTTGTGATACGCTCTGGATAGATGTAGCTAGCTTAAGGCCAGATTCTCTCTTAGTGGTGTTCACTTTTCTGTTCAGGCACATGAGCTGGAAATATTAACATGCCCACTTCGGAAAAGCAATTATCCGCAATTCAGAGGAATTACAGCACCATCACTGTCCTAAACTAAAACTGAACTATGAAACAGAAAGCTCAATCTGCAGATGCTCGAACACATTAATATTATAATGGCTGTAATTCCTCGGGGCAACCTGCCAGTGCAGGGAATTCTGGTGGCCTGTTGAATCGGCCATTTGGGCCACAAACATGGTTGCGAGACCAGTTGTGAGTCTCCCAGACCACCCCAACAGCCCTGGTGAGGTTCCCGCCCCAATCTGTCAGAAACATGCAAATGGCTCATTTGAACTGTTTTGCATGTAATTTACAGGCAGGACGTCCCATTCACCTGCCTCCTGGGATGCTCCAGCCCCCCACCCACCAGGAGACCCCTGGTGTGAATTTACTGAGAAATGGGGACTTGTAGTCCAAGAGGTGACAAGTACTTGCAGGGCTGTATAAATAAATAAATTTAATTCCCCCCTTTGAAACTGCCTGTGCTTGTCAATCAAAAGCTTTTAATAGGCAATAGTGCGCAAAATTGAGTGTAAAAAATGCAGTGATAGGTTTTGTTTGCTTAAATTTAAGATTCTTGTTTGTGATTGGTGTACCTTGTTTTCCAAACTTAACGTGGAATTCAACTGTATTATAATCACTATTTCCCAGTGGATCTTTAACTATAAGATTGCTAATTAATCCTGCCTATGCTATAACACACTGTTACCAAAGCTTCCCACTAATTCTTCAGGCCATGCAATTGGATCTTGCTATTTCTACCTTTAAAACCTGGAGACATGAATACGTACCAGCTGGCTGATTGATGTGTTGGGATTGTACTGTGTAGTGTTGACATCAATTGTGGATATTGAGGCATTAATGCCACTGTCATGAATGCATGGAGCATCAGCCCCACCTACAATCTGGCCTTGTATTGCTGTTCCCAATACCGTCCCCAGCACCTCCACAGTCATACCTGCAAAAGAAAACGGAAATGCCATCAATTCTATAGGAACTTGAGGGTAGCACAGTGGCGTAGTGGTTAGCACTGTTGTCTCATAGCGTTGAGGACCTAGGTTCGATCCCGGCCCCAAGTTAGGTGGCTTGGCCACGCTAAATTGCCCCTTAATTAGAAAACAAATAATTGGATACTCTAAATTTATATATAAAATAAAAAACTCTACAGGAACCCATCTTCAGATACCTAGAAACTGAGAAATGTAATGCTTGAGAAACACGGAGAAACGTAACACAGCTTGAAGTACCCTCAAGATCATGTAGCATGTGGCTAAAGAGTTACTTGTTGGTACCTGGGGATTAATGTCAGTCTGGAGAATTCCAAGTACCTAGCCACTACTATACTCCCTATACACACACACACGACGGTGTGGCAAAATGTGGCTCCAACTCCATCTACATGTTTGCTGATGTTATGACCGCAGTGGGTCGGATCTCGAAATTTTAGAGTACCCAATTACCTTTTTCCAATTAAGGGGCAATTTAGTGTGGCCACTCCACCTACCCTGCACATCTTTGGGTTGTGGGGGCGAAACCCATGCAAACATGGGGAGAATGTGGAAACTTCACACGGACAATGACCCAGAGCCGGGATTGAACCTGGGACCTCGGCGCCGTGGGGCATCAGGGCTAACCCACTGCGCCGCCGTGCTGCCCTAAGGATCTCGAACAACGAAGAGTCAGAGTACAGGAGGGAGATAGAGAACCTAGAGCCGTGGTGTAACGACAACAATCTCTCCCTCAACATCAGCAATACTAAGGAGCTCGTCATTGACTTCAGGAAGCAAAGTACATGCCTGTCTGCATCAATGTTGCCAAGGTAGAGATGGTTGACAGCTTCAAAGTCCTAGGTGTAAACATCACAAACAATCTGTCAATCTGTCCTGGTCCACTCACATCAACACTATGACCAAGAAAGCACAACAACGCCTATACTTCCTCAGGAAACTAAGGAAATTCGGCATGTCCACATTTACTCTTCCCAATTTTTACAGATGCACTACAGAAAGCATCCTATCTGGCTGCATCACAGCCTGGTATGGCAACTGCTCGGCCCAAAACCTGAAGAAACTACAGAGAGTCGTGAATACAGCCCAGTCCATCACGCGAACCCGCTTCCCATCCATTGACTCTGTCTACACCTTCCGCTGCCTTGGAAAAGCAAGCAGCACAATCAAAGGCCCCTTCCTCCCAGGTTATTCTCTCTTCCATTGGGCAGGAGATTAAAAAGTCTGAGAACACACACTAACAGATTCAAAAACAGCTTCTTCCCCGCTGTTAGAAGACTCCCAAATGACCCTCTTATGGACTGAACTAATCTCTTCACACATCGTATGCTGCATCCGATGGCCGTGTCTATGTATTTTCATTGTGCATTTAATTATATACTATGTTCTTCACGTATGGAACGATCTGTCTGAACTGTACGCAGAACAATACTTTTCACTGTACCTCGGTACACTTGACAATAAATCAAGTACTTCAGGAAGCAAAGTACTCTCACAACACTGTCTGCATCAATGGGGCCGAGGAGGCGATGGTTAGCAGTTTCAAATTCCTAGGGGTACACTTCTGCAAAAATCTGTCCTGTTCCACCCACGTCGACACTACCACCAAGAAAGCACAACAGCACCTATACTTCTTCAAGAAACTAAGGAAATTTGGCATGTCCACATTAACTCTTACCAACTTTTACAGATGCACCATAGAAAGCATCCCATCGGGCTGCATCACAGGCTGGTACGGCAACTGTTCAGTCCAGGACTGCAAGAAACTTCAGAGAGTCGTGAACACAGCCCAGTCCATCACACAAACCTGCCTCCCATCCATTGACTCCATCTACACTTCCCGCTGCCTGGGGAAAGCGGGCAGTATAATCAAAGATCCCCCCCACCCGGGTTACTCACTCTTCCAACTTCTTCCATCGGGCAGGAGATACAAAAGTCTGAGAACACGCACGAACAGACTCAAAAACAGCTTCTTCCCCAGTCACCAGACTCCTAAATGACCCTCTTATGGACTGACCTCACTAACACTACACCCTGTATGCTTCACCCGATGTTGATGTTTATGTAGTTATGTTGCCCTATTATGTATTTTCTTTCCTTTTCTTTTCATGTACTTAATAATCTGTTGAGCTGCTCGCAGAAAAATACTTTTCACTGTACCGCGGTACACGAGACAATAAACAAATCCAATCCAATCTATTAGCCGTCAGAAACTACGGCTTGCATCGCAGATATACCCAATTTTCTTTTTAGCCCAGAATTATGTTTTAGCAAAGTGGACACTCAGCTTTGGAATACAAAAGGCATTAAAAACTCCAGGAAATATCAAGCCGAGTAAATGTTAGATCAATTCCACGTTCTGCATGTATTATTTATGCAGATAAAATGGCAGAATTCAAACCAACTGAGAACTAAAGGAACAATCTGGATATTTAAAACACGGTCGTTCGTAAAAAACAGAATACACCTGGAAAAATGCCTGCGCACTTCGTTATTTTAACTATAGTGTTTCATCCTCTTCAACAATCAAAGAAAATGCAACCCTGGCAACCAGTCAAATTTTATTTAAAGTAATAATTTAATTAGTGGACATTGGAGCATCTGTTTTATTGAAGCAATTAATCAGCCTCCTGTTTGACAAAGCTAAAATTATTGTTTAAAAACCAACTATTTAAAAAGGAAAGGCTTACTCACGATAAGCTGTTGCAGAATCTCTTTCCTTTTGGTCTGTACTTATGAACATTGTAAGTGCAGAGTAAGGTACATGGAAGCACTAAAAAAAAAAATGGAAAATTTTATTTTTGAGCCATGTAAAAAAAAAAAAATCTAGGTTTGAATTCACACTGCCGTAGATAGAACACAAGGGGGGGAAACATCAAAAGATTATCTTCAGTAATTTAAGAACCATAGCAAAGAATACAACAACAATTAAAGATTCAAATACAGGATTATTAAAGTGAAAACACTCGAGGTAACATTAATCTGGCATATTGCCAAAATATTATGGGCCGAAGTCGACACAGCTCTGGAGGCCTTTAAAAATGGTGGTCGGGACCAGGATGTGCAAGTGATGTCCTTATTGGTGCTACAGGGATATGAGGGGGCATGTTGGTCGCATGGGAGGCGGGAATATGTCACTGGCAAGGGGAATGAGGGGGAGGGCTGGGTGTCCTAATTATCTTTTACACGATGGGGTGAGGTCTCAGAACTGAGCAGGACCTTCTAAACAACCTGCCTCAGGACTCTCTCACCTCCTATGTGGCTGCCTATGGAGTTTCTCTGGAGGTAGCAGGCTCCACTCCATCCTGCCCCTGCATACCCGGAACGGAAATATGGCGCGCTGGGGCCCTTTTACATGAAATGCATCTGCCAGGAAATCGAACCTGGGACCCTGGAGCTGCGAAGCAACAGTGCCAGCCACTGTGCTACGGTGCCGCCCTTAAGGATGGCAGATTTCCTGGCCTGAAAGAGGTCAGCCACATTACTGTGGGCCTGGATTCACATGTAGGCCAAACCGGGTAAGGATGGCAGATTTCCACTCCTGAAAGACATTGGTGAATTAGAGGGATTTTTATGACAATCTGATGGACTGATGATCATTATTAATGAGATGAGCATTTTATTCCAGATTTATTAATGAACTGAATTTTAATTTCTTCAGCTGCAGTAGTCGGATTCGAACTTATGAATTAGCGGGGCACCTGGAGGGAAATTGTCCCATTGGGCAGACGCAGCATGGGTTCACAAAGGGTAGGTCGTGTCTGACTAATTTGGTAGAGTTTTTTGAGGACGTTACCAGTGCAGTAGATAACGGGGAACCAATGGATGTGGTATATCTGGATTTCCAGAAAGCTTTTGACAAGGTGCCACACAAAAGGTTGCTGCATAAACTAAAGATGCATGGCATTGAGGGTAAAGTGGTAGCATGGGTAGAGGATTGGTTAACTAAGAAAGCAGAGAGTGGGGATAAATGGGTGTTTGTCTGGTTGGCAACCTGTAACTAGTGGGGTCCCTCAAGGATCAGTGTTGGGCCCGCAGTTGTTCACAATTTACATAGACAATTTGGAGTTGGGGACCAAGTGCAATGTGTCAAAGTTTGCAGACGACACGCAGATGAGTGGTAAAGCAAAAAGTGCAGAGGATACCGGAAGTCTGCAGAAGGATTTGGATAGGTTAGGTGAATGGGCTAGGGTCTGGCAGATGGAATTCAATGTTGCCAAGTGTGAGGCTATCCATTTTGGGAGGAATAACAGCCGAATGGATTATTATTTAAACGGTAAGATGTTAAAATATGCTGCTGTGCAGAGGGACCTGGGTGTGCTGGTGCACGAGTTGCAAAAAGTTGGTGTGCAGGTGCAACAGATGATTAAGAAGGCTAATCGAGTTTTGTCTTTCGTTGCTAGAGGGATGGAGTTCAAGACTAGGGAGGTTATGCTGCAATTGTATAGGGTGTTGGTGAGGCCGCATCTGGAGTATTGTGTTCAGTTTTGGTCTCCTTACCTGAGAAAGGACATATTGGCACTGGAGGGAGTGCAGAGGAGATTCACTAGGTTGATCCCAGAGTTATGGGGATTAGAATATGACGAGAGGTTGAGTAGACTGGGACTGTACTCATTGAAGTTTAGAAGGATGGGGGGGGGGGGGGGGGGATCTTATTGAAACATATAAAATTATGAAGGGAATAGATAGGACAGATGCGGGCAGGTTGTTTCCACTGGTCGGGGAAAGCAGAACTAGGGGGCATAGCCTCAAAATAAGGGGAAGTAGATTTAGGACGGAGTGTAGGAGGAACTTCTTCACCCAAAGGGTTGTGAATCTCTGGAATTCCTTGCCCAGTGAAGCAGTTGAGGCTCCTTCTTTAAACGTTTTTAAGAAAAAGATAGATACCTTTCTAAAGAATAAAGGGATTCGGGGATATGGTGTACGGGCTGGAGAGTGGAGCTGAGTCCACATAGATCAGCCATGATCTCATTAAATGGCGGAGCAGGCTCGAGGGGCCAGATGGCCTACTCCTGTTCCTAGTTCTTATGTTCTTATGTCTCCAGAGCATTTGTCTGTGCATCTCGATTACTGATCCAGTAACTTTACATTGTGGTTTCATCCGTCATAAGGAAGTGACAAGAAGTTCTGCATGCCGGATACTGAACTCCATGGCCCTTTCTAATTGGGGTGGCAGCCCATATTCAGCAATAACACAAAGTGCATTTATATACTGGGTTTAGCAGAATAGAATAGAGGGATTGGTATGATGAAAATTGCAGGCAGCTCATCTTGTCCCAGCTATCATTAAATGCAGAAATCAGGGGCGTCATTCTCCGACCCCCCGCCGGGTCGGAGAATGGCCGTTGGCCGCCGTGAATCCCGCCCCCGCCCCCGCCGAAGTCTCCGAAGGGAGAAAAGTCGGCGGGGCGTTAATGGCGCCGCTGCCGCGGAGAAAGTCACGGGTCTGCGCAAGGCAGCCGATTTTCGGCCTGCCGATATTCTCCCTTCCGGATGGGCCGAAGTCCCGTCGACGTGATGACCGTTCACGTCGACGTCAATCAAACCTCCTTTTCATCGGCGTGACCCGGTGCTCCAGGCTCACGCCGACCAGCGAGGAGGTGAGTGACGGCCTGGGGGGTTGGCTCTGGGCAGGAAATGGCGTGGCCGCAGACTGATTGCCTGAGGAGAGGTGTGTCTCGGCTTGTGTGTGTGTGCGGCGGGGGGGGGGGGGGGGGCGGTGGTTAGAGTAGGCTGGGCTCCGGGGGAGTGCCGGGAGGGGGTCCGTGCCGGGGTGGAGGTTGGGGGTTGGGGAGGGGGTCCGTGCCGGGGTGGAGGTTGGGGGTTGGGGAGGGGGTCCGTGCCGGGGTGGAGGTTGGGGGTTGGGGAGGGGGTCCGTGCCGGGGTGGAGGTTGGGGGGGGGTCCGTGCCGGGGTGGAGGTTGGGGAGGGGGTCCGTGCCGGGGTGGAGGTTGGGGAGGGGGTCCGTGCCGGGGTGGAGGTTGGGGGTTGTGGAGGGGGTCCGTGCCGGGGTTGAGGTTGGGGGGGGGGGTCCGTGCCGGGGTGGAGGTTGGGGGTTGGGGAGGGGTTCCGTGCCGGGGTGGAGGTTGGGGGGTGGTCCGTGCTGGGGTGGAGGTTGGGGGTTGGGGAGGGGGTCCGTGCCGGGGTGGAGGTTGGGGGTTGGGGAGGGGGTCCGTGCCGGGGTGGAGGTTAGGGGGGGGGTCCGTGCCGGGGTGGAGGATGGGGAGGGGGTCCGTGCCGGGGTGGAGGTTGGGGGTTGTGGAGGGGGTCCGTGCCGGGGTGGAGGTTGGGGAGGGGGTCCGTGCCGGGGTGGAGGTTGGGGGGGGGGGGTCCGTGCCGGGGTGGAGGTTGGGGGTTGGGGAGGGGTTCCGTGCCGGGGTGGAGGTTGGGGGGGGGTCCGTGCTGGGGTGGAGGTTGGGGGTTGGGGAGGGGTTCCGTGCCGGGGTGGAGGTTGGGGGGGGGTCCGTGCTGGGGTGGAGGTTGGGGGTTGGGGAGGGGTTCCGTGCCGGGGTGGAGGTTGGGGGGGGGGGTCCGTGCTGGGGTGGAGGTTGGGGGTTGGGGAGGGGGTCCGTGCCGGGGTGGAGGTTGGGGGGGGGGGGTCCGTGCCGGGGTGGAGGTTGGGGGTTGGGGAGGGGTTCCGTGCCGGGGTGGAGGTTGGGGGGGGGTCCGTGCTGGGGTGGAGGTTGGGGGTTGGGGAGGGGGTCCGTGCCGGGGTGGGTGATGGGAGGGCAAATGAGTTGGTCCACCTGGCCAGGTGCCAGCCTCCAACAGTTGGACCCATGCGGTCCATGCCACCTGGCTGGGGGGAGGAGGGGATATGGGCAATGATGACATGTCGTCGTTCCCCTCCCCCCCACCAGGTCGTCATGTTTTCAGATCATCCAGCGATGTTGGCCGCCGTGGTGGCAGCCGCTCATGTCTATGTTGCCCTGGATGATGAGGAGGAGGAGGAGGAGGAGGAGGAGGAGCGTGCCAGAGAGGCGGCGCAGGCTGCCGCAGAGGGGCAGGCGGCAGCCGCCCAGGCTGGAGGGACACCTGACCGACAGGACGAGGAGGGGGAGGAGGACGTCGCGGCCCCACGGCAACGGAGGCACCCGAGGGCGCCCCGTGTGTACCGGCCCCGGCAGTCATACCAGAACCTCACGGACCGGGAATGCAGGAGGAGACTCCGGATGAGCCGGGAAACCGTGGCACACATCTGCCACCTGCTGGCACACCTGTCACCGCGTGGCACTGGCGGGGGACACCCTCTCCCCGTGTCCGTCAAGGTTACGGTGGCCCTGAACTTTTATGCAACGGGGTCATTCCAGGCACCGAGTGGGGACCTGTCCGGCATATCGCAGACATCGGTGCATCCGGGCAGTGACAGATGCCCTTTATGCCATGGCGCACCGCTACATCCGCTTCCCCGTGGACCGGGCCAGCCAAGATGCCCGGGCCGTGGGCTTCTCTGCCATTGCCGGGTTCCCCATGGTCCAGGGCGCGATCGATGGGATGCACGTCGCCGTGCGGCCACCTGCAGATAACAGGGCCGTGTTCACTAATAGGAAGGGGACCTATTCGATGAACGTACAGGTGGTCTGCGACCACCACATGATGATCCTGCACGTCTGCGCCCGTTACCCAGGCAGTGTACACGACTCATTCGTGTTGTCGCGGTCATCCATCCCCGGCATGTACGAGGGACGCCATCCCCGGCTGAGGGGCTGGTTGCTGGGCGACAGGGGCTACCCATTGCGATCGTGGCTGATGACGCCTATACGGAGGCCACGCAATGAGGCGGAGAACCGCTACAATGATGCCCATGTAGCAACAAGGGGAGTGATCGAGAGGTGCTTTGGCGTGCTGAAGATGCGTTTCAGGTGCCTGGACCTCTCTGGGGGCGCCCTCCAGTATCGGTCAGATAGGGTCGGCCGCATCATTGTGGTGTGCTGCGTCCTGCACAACATAGCCCAGCAGAGGGGCGATGTGCCTCAGGCAGAGGAGGGCGGAGTGGAGGAGCAGCAGGAAGAGGCCCAGTCCTCCCCAGATGAGGGGGATGGGGGCAATGGTCAGGGCAGACGGGGTAGACACAGACGGGTGGCTGTCCACCGTTACCGGCTGGCCCAGCGGGCACGGGACAGACTGATAGACGCCCGCTTCACTGACTAGATGGGCGTGGGAATCGGGTAGTATGGCCACAGACCGCACACCATGACAACAGCCGACCACCCACACCCCCCACCCATCCATCCACCCAGCACCATCACCCCCCTCCCCAACCCCACACACCCCACCCGCATGCACACCACCCCCCCACTCCCAATTGCCGATCCACCGGCGGCACAACGGGCCGGGCTCACCCAGTTGCGGGTGGACGCGTGTCTATCGCAGGCCATGGAGAATGATGACAACCCGCCTCCGATGAGCTCCTGGCTCTACATCGTTGGACTATGTCTGACCCATGGCCACAGTACCACCATCCACCCGGACCATCCCTGCATGCGGCTGTGACACTGCAGCGCACAGTCCCGTCCTCTGCCCGGGGGATGTTGATGGCGGCCCAGGGGGAAGGGGGCAGACTCACCTGGGGCTGAGGTAAGACCACCCCTCACACACACACTTGCGCTCAACGTACATGACACCCCCGCACACTTTGGACAGAGCACAAAGGCAGCTTCGGTAGGTGTAACATTGACTTTAATAACCAAAGGAGTTCATGCACGTGCCCTAGCGCCTAAAACTCATCTGTGCCCTGCACCCGTGCCAACTTACTCAGTGTCTAATTGTTTGGCCTTACGGGCCCTTTGACTACGTCTACGTGGTTCCCCAGACGGTACAGCAGAACTGGAGGTGGACTCCTGTGATTCCTGCCCTCTGACACTGGATCCCTTTGGCGGCCGTTTCCTGGGGCGTCCTGGCCTAGATGGGCCAGGCTGCGGCCCGGGCGACTGGGATGGCGAGCTGCCAGCCTGTCCTGCCCGTTGCCCACCCGATGCACCTGGGACGGAAGGGGGGGAGTCCGAGGTGTCGCGGTGTACCGGGACCTCCCCTACAGAGGGAGCCGGGACGGACCACACCACCTCCTCCTCCCTCGGGGTGCCCGATGGCCCCCAGGCCTCTACATGGGTGGGGGATGCGAACGGACTGGCCATCCGACGCGCCCCCGACATCTGGCGCTGCCAGTCCTGGAGGCCCGTGCTGGTATCGACAGGGGTCTGCAGGTTTGCAGCCATGGAGCCCAGGGGGTTGTCGAACCCTGTCTGCGACAGTGCGACGCCAGCTCGCACATGGCCACTGGCGCCGATGCCCTCAGCGATGGCCTGCTGAGACTGGGCCATGGCCTGCAGAGACTGGGTCATGGCCTGCAGAGACTGGGCTATGGCCTGCTGAGACTGGGCCATGGCCTGCTGAGACTGGGCTATGGCGTTGAGCGCCTCTGCCATCTGGCGCTGGCACTGGCTCATGGCCTCCTGTGAGAGGGCAGCCATTTCCTGGGCCACAGACGCCGCCTGCACGGAAGGCCCCAGGCCTCGCAAACCGTTCCCCATGTCTGACACCGTCGCACCCATTGCCTCCACCGCGGACGCCACCCGTGCGGTGTCAGCCTGGGTGGCACGCATGACCGGGACCACTCCCAGCTCCTGGACGCGGGTGGACTCCTCCACCTGCGACCGCAGCCGCCGCAAGCCACCCGTCACCCTATTCGCTCGTCTCCGTGTCGGTGGTTGCATCGGATCTATGTGTGGGTGTGGTAACCGCAGGAACCCGGGATCCATCTGGGCGGCAGATGTTCGCTTGGCCTGGGCTGCCCTCCGACCGCCCGATCCCTCTGCTGCTCCTACCTCCACCTGCTGTACCGGGACGGCTGTGTTGTGCGCACCAGTGAGTGTACCAGACGCCTCATCACTAAAGTGCCCAACCGTGGTGAGTGTTTCTGCGATGGTGGAGGGTGTTGGTGACAGCAGTGGCGTTGTGTCGTGCTCTTCGTCCCACTCTGAGTCCATGGCACTTTGGGGTGGGGGTTCGTCTCCACCCATCCACTCTGAGTCACTGTCCGGTATTTCGTCTTCCCGGGTAGGGGTGTCCTGGGTAGTGCTGTCCCGGGTAGTGCTGTCCCGGGTAGTGCTGTCCCGGGTAGTGCTGTCCCGGGTAGGGGTGTCCTGGGTAGTGGTGTCCCGGGTAGGGGTGTCCTGGATAGTGGTGTCCTGGGTAGTGGTGTCCTGGCTCGGATGTGACGGGGGCCTGTGGCTGCCCCCCTCATCGCTGGGTGGTCGCTCCCGCACGTGACGGGGGTGTCGTCTCCCTGTTGCTCCAGGTCTCTCCGTCTCCTGTGGTCTCCGAGGGGCATCCTGCGGGCGTCGCATGCTGGAGGGTTCGGGTCTCTCCGTCTCCCGTGGTCTCCGAGGGGCATCCTGCGGGCGTCGCATGCTGGAGGGTGCGGGTCTCTCCGTCTCCCGTGGTCTCGGAGGGGCATCCTGCGGGCGTCGCATGCTGGAGGGTGCGGGTCTCTCCGTCTCCCGTGGTCTCGGAGGGGCATCCTGCGGGCGTCGCATGCTGGAGGGTGCGGGTCTCTCCGTCTCCCGTGGTCTCGGAGGGGCATCCTGCGGGCGGCGCATGCTGGAGGGTGCGGGTCTCTCCGTCTCCCGTGGTCTCCGAGGGGCATCCTGCGGGCGGTCTGCATCTGCGGGGATGGGTGCCTGGACGTTTGGTCCTGCGATACACAATGAAGCATGCATGGTTAGACATCAGGCAGTGATCAGGTGATACGGGAGAGGGGGATATAGGGGAGGGGGGATATGGGGACGGGCTGTTGGTGGCTCACTTGCTCGTGGGGCCCCGACCTCTGCATCAGCAACCTCCCGGTCCTCAGGTCCGCCAGCCAGTTCCAGGGCCCTTTCCTCGTGTACGGTCAGTGGCCTCTCATCAGCGGGCCCTCCTCCAGTCCTCACATGCTCCCTATTGTTGTGTGCGCGCTTCTCCTGGGGGGGGGGGGGGGGTGGTGGCAGGGGTAAAAGGCAACAGTGTTAGACAGGTATATGAATGCACGCCATCGGTTGCGCGTGCATTGCAGAGGTTAAGGTTAGGGCTGGATTCACTTGGGGATATGGGGGAGGGGGGATATGGGGGAGGGGGGATATGGGGGTTATGGGGGAGGGGGGATATGGGGGATATGGGGGAGGGGGGAATATGGGGGATATGGTGGAGGGGGGATATGGGGAGGGGGGGATATGGGGAATATGGGGGAGGGGGGGGATATGGGGAATATGGGGGAGGGGGGATATGGGGGAGGGGGGATATGGGGGATATGGGGGAGGGGGGATATGGGGGAGGGGGGATATGGGGAGGGGGGATATGGGGAGGGGGATATGGGGGAGGGGGGATATGGGGGAGGGGGGATATGGGGGAGGGGGGATATGGGGGAGGGGGGATATGGGGGAGGGGGGATATGGGGGAGGGGGGATATGGGGGATATGGGGGAGGGGGGGATATGGGGGAGGGGGGGATATGGGGGAGGGGGGATATGGGGGAGGGGGGATATGGGGGAGGGGGGATATGGGGGAGGGGGGATATGGGGGAGGGGGGATATGGGGGAGGGGGGATATGGGGGTGGGGGGATATGGGGGAGGGGGGATATGGGGGATATGGGGGAGGGGGGATATGGGGGAGGGGGGATATGGGGGAGGGGGGATATGGGGGAGGGGGGATATGGGGGAGGGGGGATATGGGGGAGGGGGGATATGGGGGAGGGGGGATATGGGGGAGGGGGGATATGGGGGAGGGGGGATATGGGGGAGGGGGGGATATGGGGAGGGGGGATATGGGGGATATGGGGGAGGGGGGAATATGGGGGATATGGGGGAGGGGGGATATGGGGAGGGGGGGATATGGGGGAGGGGGGATATGGGGGATATGGGGGAGGGGGGATATGGGGGAGGGGGGATATGGGGGAGGGGGGATATGGGGGATATGGGGGAGGGGGGGATATGGGGGAGGGGGGGATATGGGGGAGGGGGGATATGGGGGATATGGGGGACGCTCACCCTGCCTGCTCTGACGAGGTCGTTCACCTTCTTGTGGCACTGGGTGCCTGTCCGTGGTGTTAGGGCCACAGCGGTGACGGCCTCTGCCACCTCCCTCCACAGACGCCGGCTGTGGCGTGGGGCAACTCTGCGGCCGTGCCCGGGATACAGGGCGTCCCTCCTCTGCTCCACCGCATCCAGGAGCGCCTCCACATCGCGTGACTCGAACCTCGGGGCTGAGCGACGGCCAGCCATCAAGTCGGGTGTTGCGGTCGGCTGTTCCGGTCGGGTGGGGGGGAGCTGCGCGGCCTTATGAGCCGTCACGCCGTGCAGCGCGTATGACGCTGCACGGCGTGAACCACTGCGCAAGCGCGGATCCCGTTACGTCGCTGCTAGCCCATTTCGGGCCGCAGACTATCGGCCCATTTTTATGACGTGACGCAAGTGGGATTTGCGCCGTTTTTTGCGCCGATCGGCGGAGTTTCCGCCGATAACGGAGAATTTCGCCCCAGATCCTGAATGGAGAATCTATTCTCCACTTGAGAAGAGATGGGAAAATACAATTTAACTGAAATTACAAGTTCCGAGACAGGCACTAAATTTGCGTTGAGCAAAGATGTTCCCATTATTCTTACATCACTGCCAGGCATTACGCAAGTCAAAGCTGCACAGGCAGCTTGTGTAAATGGATTCATTGTTGGAAAACAGATCAACAAAGCCTCACCACCATTGCCAAAATGTACCTTGGACCTTGCAACTTAAGGACACTGGAATAACTGGAAACATTATTCAGACATGAGAAGTACTGAGTTCTATGGATTTCCATCGAGAAGTGTCATTTCCCAAAAATCACATGGCGCCAATCCAAAGATAATATCCAATCAGCCAAGGCAAGCGAGTAAAAAGGAACATGCAAATATACATGGATATAAATTGTGTTACAGTGGTTTCACGGTGAGTCCACTCTGAAAACCAGGTTAGTCCTTCTGGCATCGGTCATGGAATAACTCTGCTGATGAATGCTGTATTGGACCTGAACAATTTTACATTCTGACAAGCCAAATTTTATGCGCCTAAAAACCGAAGCCAATCCAAACCCCACAAAGTAAATATACCTCCCAAAATGTCCTGAAAAACCTTTACTGCTTTGGATGAAAGTAGAGTTACTTTTAGCAGGGTATTTTTAAATTAAATTAAATTAAATTAAAAATAAATCATTTCCAGCCCTGGTAGCAGAAGAACCCTGGAAATAATGAATACAAAATCGTGTTTTCTGTCTTGTGTGCCTGGAGGACTTGTGGTGCAGTAGCGTCCCTGCCTCTGGGCCAGAAACTCCAATCTCGTGTCCCACCTCAGGGGCTTGATGGTCAAGGACGATACATTCATAACGTGGCCAAACAGGTTTAGTGTCAACCTGCAAATCCTACCAAACACGCCAATGGCTGATGGCAAGAGCAAGAGAGACCCCTGGTCGGCCACGCTTGACGTGGCGTGGCGTCCCTCAAGGAATAAGCCTCTGGTGACAGACTAGCGGCCTGTTCCAAACTAGCTATGGAAATGGATCAAAGTCTGCCTTAATGTGCTGCAACTCTGGTGCAGGAAGAGAGTTAGAATGGAATCCTATGTACCACCGATGGAATCACCAAACGCAACAAAGACAACCTCCCTTGATAATACTTACAGTTTGAAGGGTCTGGAACAAACAGTAGAAGACCAAGTACCAAAGCAGTTTCCCAATCTCGGACATATTTCCATCTGGTACATACCATAAGAAGAAGTAACAGGCTATTGCGAACGGTGAAGAGCAAACAATCCTGGGCGGAAAAAAAAAAGAAAAATCGACAAGTCACGACAATGTTACATTTTTAAAAATGTTCCATTGCTGGCCCATTTTGTACTCACAATGCATAGCCCAATCTTGGCTTAGGCTATGATCACCTAATATCATACACAAACAACATCAAATATTTTTGACTGCAGAAACCAAGCATAACTTCTCAAAGGTTAGACATTCAGTTAATAGTTCTAGAATGTTCTTACAATGTAATGTAGTGTCATTTTAAAAGAAAACAGGAAGACTTGCACTTCTATTTTTCACGACCACAAAGCAATTTTACAGCCATTGAAGTGCATCTTAAGTGTGGTCACTGTTGTAATACAGGAAGCCAAGCACAGCAAATCCCCATAAGTAGCAACATGATAATGACCAGGTTATCTATTTATTGTGATGTTGATGGAGGGATAACCAGGAGACGGGGGTCAACCCCCCTGTTCTTATTCAGAATAGTGCCACGGGATATCTGACATTCACCTGAGCAGGCAGATGGTGCCTCTCATCCACAAGACGACACCTCTGGCAGTGCAGCAGTACCCCAGTGCTGTACTGGAGTGCCAGCCTTGGAGAGGGATTTGAACCTGGAGCCTTTGTGACTCAGCCCCCGATCTGTGTTGGACAGTCGGTGCCCCAGCTCGGTCAGCCTCACTTCGCTCCACGTCATCATTTAAGAGTGACAGCAGGCAGAAGGCACAATAACGAACTGCTAATTTTTGCCACAGTGTCAGGTGCTGCCCGGTTAGTGGCTTAGGGTTCCAGCGGGCATTTCACTTCAGTATAATGTTGTTAAAAGGGAAAACAGAGACAAGTCAACATCTGTGGCGAGGAGGAGGAGGTCAGGATAGTGTATCAGGTCAGTGAGAGATGGGAGTTGTTACAAATGAACAAAGATGGGGGGAGGATGGGACAAAAAAAAGAATAGCGCATGACAGAAGTGAAGTGGTGTGACTAAAGGAGGCAATTGAGAGCTGAATGATTGACTGGCTGACTTTATTTTTAAAATAACATACTAGTTAAATCACACAAACTGCAAATATCTTGAAGGATGACTACACTTGGTCAGAAATAGGGAAACAATTTATAAAAAGTAATGCATAACTTTACAGGGCGGTTATTTTCAGAGTTCAGTAATTAAATTTAAATATATCTTTCGCCATTGGCCCTATCCATCAGGTGACTACCGATAGCCCCATATCTCGCCACCATTATACCCATCAGATGATGTAGCCGTTGCTCTACTTTTAAAAGGCAGTCACAGCAAGAACAGCTGATAATCCCCAAAATAGCTGTCACACTGACAGCTGTAGCAGGCGGAGATACTGCCTGTAACAGAAATGCTGAGGCCTGGAGGATGCACATCAACAGCTCGAGCTTCTTTGATATGTGCCTGGCACATGTGCACCAATCCAACAGTTATTCTATATTTAGAAAATAAATGATACGCTGTGTCAAGAATCTCGTCTCTAAACCCATGCATGTTTCAAACCTTGCTCTCATTTGCATACAGCCCATTTCAAAAACAACCCCAGTTTGAATTTCTCAACTGTCACAGCTCTGATTGTACCGCACATACTCGAGTAACGGTCGATCGATCGCTTAGAAAGGTTGACACGCCACCACCCGCCGACCTTGGCCATTAAGAATCATTCATGTTACATATATCGTGTCTACGTTGACACCCAAGTTGTAGCCAAAAAACCCAAACTCTTTGTGCAGAATTCTTAGTCGGCTGACGCCAGAATCAGGAAACACGATTGGGCGGAGAATTTGGCGTCAGCCAAAAACAGGTAGGTGCTGGGCGCCCAATGCAATACCATGCCCCGGTGCCTCAACAGCAACGCGATTGCTTCTATGCCGCACGTATAGTAAACGGCATTGGCACATCATTAGCGGAACCCGTCCTGGTATTCCCCGGGGCACCCGTAATGCACAGCCGGAATTACCGACAGCAAGGTTCATTTTTGGTTTTAAAATTCGGGAAGCAGGCGCAGTGACTGCTGAGGGAGAGAGAGGATGTAGGACATGTTCCCAGAGGCGCGGCCGCGGGTACTGCCACTGCCAAGGCATGGGGGGGGGGGGGGAAGGGAAGAGTGGCATTGCGGTAACCGCCGGAACCGGGGTATCCAGGCAAGGCAGCCACCTAGCTGGCCACCCCACTGATCACCCACCATGGCCTGTGATTGCGTTGAGTGACACTGGCCATAGGGTGCACTGACCCAAACTTTCCACCCCGAACCTCCACCCCACCAACCCCTCCCTTCACTCCACCATACACCCCCAGCCACCAAAAACACGGGCCACCCATCAGTGGGGCATCACGTGGCCCATCCAAGGGCAACATCCACGGTAACCTGGAGGGCATGGGTGGTGCCAGCAGGGCACTAATTCTGTGTAGGTGGATCCCCAGCCGGTATATCAGGGGTTGAGGCAGCCTGCTGAAATTTCCGCCCTGTGATCTGGGCCCCCTTTGGCGGTCATTCTCTGAAGTGACTGTGCCTGAATGGGCCCGACAGTCTCTCGGGTATCCCAGGTGGCACCCTTTTCTGCCTGCTGCCCATTGGATGCGCCAGGGATAGGAGGAGTGGGGGGGGGGGGGGGGGGGGGGGGGGGGGGGGGGATCTGAGGCGCTGCAGTGTTCCAACACCTGCCCGGCGGGTGTGCCCGCATGGGCCCCAAAACCTCCTCCCTCCTCGGGGTGCCTGATGGCCCCCAGCTAATTCTTGGAGCGGGGGTGCAGCTGGAGTGAGCTGTCAGTCGTGGAGGCCTGTTTTCATCTCGACCAGAGTCTCAATGCTCACGGCCATGGAGCACAGGGACTAGGCCACCTCCCTCTGGGGCTGAGCTACGTCTCTCTGTGCCTGACTCAGGTCAGCCAGCCCCTCGGCAATGTGTTTAATAAAAAATTGAAAAGTTGCTTCACACAGGCATTTATGAATCAAAAATAAGACTTGACATTTTTGAGAAGATAAAAAAAGCGGTCAACGTATTGGAGGCCAATATACTTTATGGTGTACTACATTCGAATTTAATACAGCCGTTACAATTTATCAGGAAATCTAATGGCTGGGTTTTGACATTTCTTTATTCCTCCTCCTCGGGTGAAATTTGGATCTCAAGCTCTACATTTAGAATTTTCTCTGCAATTCATCGCAATGGAGTGATGTTAGTTGCTGACTGTGTCGCATTGAAAACTCGGAATCTACGTCATACTATGGAGCCAGAGATTGCTAGCCGGATGGGAAAGTTTGAGGCAACAGGGAAACTAACAACAGAAATGGTATTAGCCAACATGGAAGTACATTGATATCACTGTTTGTAAGAAACTCAAAAGGCCAACGTTAAGGGACTGAAGTGAATTTAACCATCAAAGACCAGCCTAGCTGTTTGGCCCCTGAAGGCTAGGGATCCTATGAGAGAAATCCCAATTCTCAGGGTCAAAGAATGAGAGATTATCTTCCTTGGGTGCAGAATATCTTTGACATCTAGCTGGCTCCAAGGTGACATGTCTGGCAAAGGAAGGTGAATGGTTCCATCAACAGTAACAGTTCTGCCTTGCTCCAAGGCATTATTCAGGTAGATTGCAAGTGGCCCTCCCAGGAGAACATAATTGGGAGACCTGACACGCAAGTGATCCTGGTCGTAGAATAGGTAGGTATTCACTAAATCAGAGATGAGTGGCAATCAATGCACTGCTGTTGTCATGGTTATGTCGCATGCACGGTCCTCAAAATAAATGATCTTATTTCACCAGAATCAAAAATATTACTTTTTTGTCTAATGCATTCCAAGAATGAAAAGCACAGCATTATCAAAGAGCCTTTCTTTTAAATGTTCTCCATCATCTTTTAATTAAAAGCAGATTTTGGGGCCATTAGACTGAACCTATTATCAAAGCAGTTGTCAAATCAAAAGTCAAAAGAAAGTTGAAAGCGGTGTATTGGAAGTTTTACTGTACAAGCCCAAGCTGCTTTCCTATTGAGACACCACTAAATCAACCCCTCAGGTTAATTCTCACAAGTAACAACAGCTCTTTCTGTAGGCATTCAAATTTAAATTTTCCTGGGGTCTTGACACTATCTGCACTTACTTGAAAAACGTGCGCCTCCCGAAGCTCACTGGAGCTGCGTGCATTCCAGTGCAATGTAATCACATGGGATATACAGTGAAGAGACAAAGGTGACCAGGCTTCAGCATTTACGCTCCACTGGAGTCTCCACACATCCTTATTCGTCCAACTACCAGCATGACCGCTATTTCCTTCTGACTGATAAACTTATGCTGCTTACCTTTAATGACATCAGTACGAAAACACTAATTTATCTTAAGACCGGAGTTCCCCGCCCCGCATTCCAGCAGCAGAGGTGGTCGCCTCTGGCTGGGATCTACCCTGTCTTGCCAGTGGGGTGTCCCGGGGGGGGAACACCGGCAGCGGGACCAGAAGATCCCAGCGGCAGAAAGGGCGGGAACATTCTGCCTATTCTCCTGGTATCGAGGTCTTCTGTAACCACTGTGTTTCTCACTGTTGAGGCACGGATAATTTAGAATGTTGTATTATTCTCAGTTTTTTGACTGCCATTATAGTGAGATGACTGTCAATCTATCCCTTTCGTTTCTCCTCGAGTATTATTGAGAGATGGAACACTTTACTAGCTATCACCATAGAGTTAGAGATTATAACATTATTTAACACTCAATTGGGTTTAGTGCAAGAGAAGGAAGATTGGATAACACAATGGTTCCAGTTGAAGTGCTGGCAGCACAGGTGTGGTTATTTTGTTATTTTTACTGCGCAGCAGGAGGCCATTCGGCCCACCGTGTCCACACCGACACCCAATAGAGCTACCCAGCTAGTCCCATTGTCCAACCATACCCACTTAGCCCTCTAAATTAATCACTTTCAAATATATATCCAGCTCTCTTGAATAAAGAAGTTACTCCTCATCTCACTCCTAGCTCGCTTGCTGACCATCTTGAAATTGTGACTTTGACTGACCAAATAGTGGAAACAGAATATCCTTCTTTACCCTGTCAAAATTTTGAACAAGGTCACCTCTTAATCTTCTCTGCTCCAAGGAGAACAAGCTCAATTTTTCCTATCTTCCCTTGTATCTAAAATTCCTCATTCGTGGTATAATTCTAGTAAATCTCCTCTGCACTCTCCAGGGCTTCAACAGCCTTCTTAAATAAGGGGCTGGATTCGCTGCTCCCCGACGCCGAAATCGCGTTCGGCAACAGGTCAGAGAATTTGATTTGGCGCCAACATCGGGAGAGGCGCCGGTTTTTGTATTCTCCGCCCCCAGAAAAGCGGCGTACTCTAGGAGTACACCACGCCGATCATCCACGGCCTCAGGCCATTGCCTCAGGCTCGCCCCACGGTGCTCCTTCCCCAGCCGGCTGAGTCCCCGATGGCGCGGGACTCTCATGGTCTTACCCATTCGGGAACCTCGTGTGACGGCTGCAGACTCAGTCCAGGGCCGCCACCTTCGAGGGAGGGCCGATCCGCAGGCGGGGGCGCTTCATTCGGGCTGGGGGCATTGTGGGCGGGCAGTCCGGGGTGCGCGAATGGCCGAAGGGGGCACTAATTTTGCAGTCCGGGTCCGCGGGATGAGCCCGCCATGGAGCACGGTGCGGCCGCTGCCATGTGCATGCGCGGCCTCGGAAACGGAAGTGCTCAGGGCCGTATTGGCAGCTACGCTATGTCCCTGCTAGCCCCCAGCAAAACAGGGAATCGGTGGCTGATTGCGCCAGTTTTCCTGATGCAAAAGACCATCGTTTTCACTCCGGCATGGGGACCTAGTCTCCAAAACGGAGAATCCAGCCCAAGGTGCCCAGAACTGAACACAATACGCCAAATGTGGTCTGACCACATTTGTAGAGGTGTAGCATCACTTCCTTGCTTTCTACTCTATGCCTCTATTTATAAACCCAAGGATGCTATTAGTAAGCCTTTTTAACAACTGTTTCAACATGCCTGGCCACCTTCAGAGAATTATAGACTTGAACCCAGAGGTCCCTCTGCTCCTGTACTCCCCTCAAAATTGTACTATTGAGTCTGTATTGTCTCCCCATGTTTTCTTTTACCAAAATGCATTATCTCATGTTTTGCTGCATTAAAATGCCTTGGGCGAAATTCTCCAGAAACGGCGCGATGTCCGCCGACTGGCGCCCAAAACGGCGTAAATCAGTCGGGCATCGCGCCGCCCCAAAGGTGCGGAATGCTCCGCATCTTTGGGGGCTGAGCCCCAACCTTAAGGGGCTAGGCCGGCGCCGGACGAATTTCCGCCCCGCCAGCTGGCGGAAAATGCCTTTGCTGCCCCGCCAGCTGGCGCGGAAATGACATCTCCGGGCGGCGCATGCGCGGGAGCGTCAGCGGCCGCTGACGGCATTCCCGCGCATGCGCAGTGGAGGGAGTCTCTTCCGCCTCCGCCATGGTGGAGACCGTGGCGAAGGCGGAAGGGAAAGAGTGCCCCCATGGCACAGGCCCGCCCGCGGATCGGTGGGCCCCGATCGCGGGCCAGGCCACCGTGGGGGCACCCCCCGAGGCCAGATCGCCCCGCGCCCCCCGCAGGACCCCGGAGCCCGCCCGCGTCGCCTTGTCCCGCCTGTAAGGTAGGTGGTTTAATCTACGCCGGTGGGACAGGCATTTTAGCGGCGGGACTTCGGCCCATCCGGGCCGGAGAATCGCGCGGGGGGCCAGCTAACCAGCCCGGCCCGATTCCCGCCCCCGCCGAAAATCCGGTGCCGGAGAATTCGGCAACCGGCGGGGGCGGGATTCACGCCAGGCCCCGGCGATTCTCCGACCCAGCGGGGGGGGGGGGGGGGGGGGGGGGGGGGGTCGGAGAATCTCGCCCCAGGTGTCTGCCCATTTGGCCAACTTGTCAATGACCCTCGCTCAGCATCATGCTGACAATTCGCTATTCAGCCTAGCTTATTATCACTGCAAATTTAGAGATTTTGCAATTAACAACCACCTCCAAATCATTTATATAAATCAGAAAAAGCAAAGTCCCAACACTGAACCCTGGGAAACACCACTTTCAACTTGTCTCAGTCTTAAAAATGCTTATCTGTTTCTCACCTCCAACCATATAGATTCTAATTCAGGAACATTTTATTCAAGGGCTATGATTCTATCGCTGACCAAGACCTCCTCCCTTTATCCCCACCCTGTTTCTACTAAAAACCTCATAGAATGTTAAGTATCCAGTCCTGTTCTGGCTTAAGCCACATTTCTATCAATGCTACTATGTCATATGCCCCTAGAGCAATTTCTGGCCCCAGTTCCCCAATTTTGTTCACTATACACCATGCATTTACATACATACAATTTAACCCTGCCCTTATCTCTTTCTTGCCCTTTGGGGGGCGACCATTTCTTTGTTCACTGTCAACATTCAAGCCTTTCCTCACTTTATTTCCATCTTCTCTCTTTTGCCATCACTGGTACTTCTAAACCTAGGCCTATTAGTAAATGCAGCCCTCTGCCATACAAGTTTAAACCCAACCCCACGATACTATTGCCCCTCTCAGCCAGGAGATTGGTTTCATTTTGGCTCAGGTGAAATCCATCTCTTCTAAACAGTTTTCTCCTTTCCCAAAACTGATCCCAATGACTCAAAAATCTAAACACCTCCCTTCTACACCATCCCTCAAGCCACACATTTACCTCCCTGATCTGCCTTTGCCTAAATGGTGAAGCTTGTGGCACAGCTAGTATTTCTGAGATTACTACCCTGGAGGTCCTATGTTTCAACCTACTCCCCAACTCCTGAAACTGGTCCTGCATGACCTCGAAACTGTCTCTCCCTTTGTTGTTGGTTCCCACATGAACCACAACCTCTGGTTGTTCACCCTCCTTTTCCATAAGTTTGTCCAGCCAATCTGTTATGTCCCGAAACCTTGGCACCTTGGAGGCAACAGACCATATGGGACTCACGATCTCGGCTGCAAATTCGACTGTCTATCCGACGAACTATTGAGTCACCCAGTACTATCACATTTCTAATCTGCCTACCAGCCTCCCTCTCTTTTCCCAGGGTAGCCTCAGGCACCATGGGTCTATGGTTCTCCCTCGAGTCATCTACCCCTGATTCAGTCGTGTTGCTCACTTCATAGGCATCTAAAATCTCACACCTGCTAGACGGCTCCAGAGTCCTGGGTTTCCTGGCCCTGCTGTCTCTTTTCCTTCCGATGAATGGGAACTCACTCTCCTGCCATCCCTACACTCCTTCAATCCTGCCCATCACGGTGTGGAGTGACCACACTCTGGTATGACTGTTCCAGAAACCTATCTCCTTCTATGCTGTGCATTGAAGAGAATCAGCCACATGTTGTTCAAGAACCGCTACCCTCTGGCATTTCTTGCAGATATGATTGTCCTGGATGTCTTGTGGATCCAAAATCTCCCATATCTTGGGGCAGCACGATAGCACGGCACTGCTTCACACCACCAGGGTCCCAGGTTCGATTCCCGGCTTCGGTCACTGTCTGTGCGCAGTCTGCACGTTCTCCCCTGGTCTCCAGATGCTCAGGTTTCTTCCCATAGTCCAAAGATGTGAAGGTTAAGTGGAGTTATGGTGTTATGGGTTAGGTCAGGGAAGTGTGCCTAGATAGGATGCTCTATCAGAGGGTCGGTGCGGACTCGATGGGCTGATTGGCCTCATTCTGAGATTAAATGAAAGATCTGGGGCCATGGGTTCAAATCCTACTATGGTGGAATTTAAATTTAGTTACTTGAAAACTAGTCTCTGTAATGGTCATCATACAACCATTATTGATTGTCATTGAAACCCATCTGGTTCACTATGTCCTTTAAGACAGGAAATCAATCATCCTTTCCTGGTCTGGCCTATAAGAGGCTCCAGATTTACAATAAGGCGGTTGACTCTTAACTGCTCTCTGAAATAACCTGGCAAGTCAGGCATTCAAGGGCAATTAAGGATTGGCAACAAATGCTGGCCTTGCCAGTGACACCCACACCCCATGAAGGAATTTAAAAATAAATAATGGGGTCAATACTGCAGTGATATGTTTCACTATTCCAGCCGCTTAGTCTAATACTTCTCTCCTGCTTGGTCACCATATTCTTCAATAATCGTGTTTTTAATAATAATAATCTTTATTGTTGTCACAAGTAGGCTTACATTAACATTGCAATGAAGTTACTGTGCAAATCCCCGAGTCGCCTCATTCCGGTGCCTGTTCGGGTACACAGAGGGAGAATTCAGAATGTCCAATTCACCTAACAAGCACGTCTTTCGGGACTTGTGGGAGGAAACCGGAGCACCCGGAAGAAACCCACGCAGACACAGTATAAGGCACTGCACAGACAGTGACCCAAGCTGGGAATCGAACCCGGGTTCCTGGAACTGTCAAGCCAACAGTGTTAACCACTGTGCCACCTACTATTAAATTCACTTCTGAAAAAAGCTATGTACTCCATTTCAATTAATGGATTGAGAATTCCATTCTAAACACCCAGTAGGCGAAGAAATATGTTTTAAAACTCCCATCTAATTACTTTTCTAGCCTCCCATTTAATTCTTTTGTGGTTATATTAAATAATTTGACTGTTTACACTGACTATACAGAAAATAACCACGTCATAATCTTTCATAACTTTGAGTACCTCTATCACCATCTTCAACGTCTGAACCTTCTCAACTCCAGCCAAACCTGTCCTATCTTCTCTACTTCATAATTGCAATCCTCTCCCTAACATTTTTGGTGAATCTATGTTGTTAATTGTAGATCAATTATGTTTAATGTATGAAAGTGGTGGGCATTAACTGAGGATTCACTTGTGCCCCTATAAGTAGATACATACTAGAACTGTGGTTGTTGGGCCAGGCGGTGTATGTATGTAATGTGCACAAATGCTTGCAAATGTGTGTAAAAGGTGGTTCCAGTTCTATCCTTCACTAACTCCTTTTCTGGAGCATAATATAAAAACACCAGAAAAAGTATAGAATATATTCTTATACACAAATTTAGTTGTGAGAGAACAATCCTCCAAACTAATGAGCTGTAGTTATTTACTTGATGTTTCAATGCACAAGTTGACATTTATACACTGAAGACACCTAAACCAGTTACACTGGTGATCTGTGATGTCAGTGAGTAGCAACCCCAGATGCCAACTGAAAACCTTTAGATACAAATATTTAATGGTACCTTTTTCTGCACACATCTGCACACATGGTTCAAAAGAGAAAATGCTGGAAAATCTCAGTAGGTCTGGCAGCATCTGTAGGGAGAGAAAAGATCGAATCCAGGGGCTGGATTCTCCGCAATCGGCGCGGTATCCGCCAACTGGCGCCAAAAACGGCAGGCATCAGTCTGGCATCGCGCCGCCCCAAAGGTGCGGAGGTCTCCGCATCTTGAGGGGCCTAGCCCTCACCTTGAGGGGCTAGGCCCGCGCCGGACTGATTTCCGCCCCGCCAGCTGGCGGGAAAGGCCTTTGGTGACCTGCCAGCTGGCGCGAAACTGACTTTGCCAGGCGGCGCATGCGTGGGAGCGTCAGCGGCCGCTCACGGCATCCCGCGCATGCGCAGTGGAGGGGGTCTCTTCCGCCTCCGCCACGGTGGAGACCATGGCGAAGGCGGAAGGAAAAGAGTGCCGCCACGTCACAGGCCCGCCCGCGGATCGGTGGGCCCCGATCGCGGGCCAGTCCACCGTGGGGGCACCCCCAAGGGCCAGATTGCCCCGCGCCCCCTCCTTGGACCCCGGAGCCTGCCCGCGCCGCTTTATCCCGCCGGTAAGAGAGGTGGTTTCATTCTCGCCGGCGGGACAGGCATTCCAGCAGCAGGACTTCGGCCCATCGCTGGCCGGAGAATCGCCCGGGGGGGGGGGGGGGGGGGGGGCCGCCAACCGCCGCGATTCCCGCCCCCGCCGAATATCCGTGCCGGAGAATTCGGCAACCAGCGGGGGCGGGATTCACGCCAGCCCCCAGCGATTCTCCGACCCGGCGGGGGGGGGTCGGAGAGTCCCGCCCCAGGTGACCCTTTGTCAAAGCTGGCGGTTCAATCCAGGTGCAATGAATTTCAAGCCTACCATCTTGTTGTGTTTGACATCAACATCTGCAACTTTGAGACAGTGTTCACTTATTGGTGTTTGAGGGAAACAAAATTGAAACTAGTCTTGGCTCCCGTCACTCGCCACCACCGGTGACTAGCTCAGTAGTATTCTCAGCAATTTTTGTCTATGTTTCAAAGGATTGTGTGCAGCCACGTACTGTAGGCAAAAACTCTCATGATATCAACGGGTGTAATAGAGTGCAAAAGCCATCAATGTCCTTACGGAGCAGCGGGAACAGAATATAAGAGCCAGAATTGAACCTAATGGAGTATGCCAACTAAGGGATTGGGGAACACCCCCCGATTAATCCAGATACCTAAACACACAGACTGTGCCAGCCAGTCATTTGCTCAACCATGCCTCAACTAGTAAAACCATATATACACAACACACCTTTGTTACCAGCAACAGAAAGCAAAGGATCACCTTTGGAAGGTAATGCTACTCCTTCACAAAGTCTGTGAAATCAGATCCATATCCAGCACACTAACAATTCCAAGGTCACAGATAGTTAACAAACAAGGCATAGTAAAACAGTCAAATTCACATTCCATTCCGGAAGAAAGTGGAATTTGTATAAAAACAAGGCAAATCTTAGTCCCACCCATTCATTGAGAAACTGACAGGATCGGGTGCAACGTGAGTCAATAAATAAATATCAGGCAGGGTGTAAAATCATGTTAATTCTGATCCTGCTTGCTCCTTACCCAGCCATCTTGTTTAAAGTTACCTTCAGCATCTGCAGGTTAGCTGCAAAAAGGCTTCAAGTTTTATTCATTAGCATTAAACTGAAGTGAGAATGAAGCGGCATGGTGTCAGTGGTTAGCGCTGCTGCCTCACAGTGCCAGGAACCCGGGTTCAATTCTGGCCTCGGGTGACTGTGTGGAGTTTGCATGTTCTCCCTGGGTTTCCTCCAAAGATATGCAGGATAGGTGGATTGGGCATGTTAAATTGTCCCTTAGTGTTCAAATGTTTGGTGGGGTTACAGGAGAATGGGACTAGGCAAGGGTGCTCTTTCAGAGGGTAGTGCAGATTTGATGGGCCAAATGGCCTCCTTTTGCACTGCAGCTATTCTATGATTCTATGAAGCTAGTGTGCTGATTGAATGAAGTACCACTTCAAACTACAGCACCAGTGTGCAACATGCAGTAAAAGGAAACAAACCAACTACACCTTTAAATAGAACAATCATTGCCAGGCGCCCTTTTCTTTCTCGGGGCCCTGGCAAAATGTCTAGTGTCAGCCCTACATGCGGAAAGCAGCCCCCACAATAGGTTCAGCATGTTATGATTCTTATCTTGTAATAAATTGCATCATTCTTACAAAAATAATAATTTTCAAATTCAATTAAATCCACAGGTTCTTTTTCTTTTGAAAGAAAGACTTTTAATCCAATTCAAGTTGTAAAAATGAGCAACCACAAATGGGTGGGAATCTGATATAAAAGCAGAAAATATGAAAAGTCTGCATGAAAGATGCACTAGCATCGACAAGCGTAGACTCATCATCAGATCTGAGCCCGGAAGGGAGCTCTTTGATGGGAATGAACAAGGGGAGGGGGAGGGATGGGGAGAAAGCAAAAATAGGAAGGATTCCAAACAGAATTTCTTTCAAAAGCATAGGTGAAGATTTTTGATGATACCTAATCGAGGTGATTATGAGACATTAAAAGGGAATAGGTTGTCCAAAAAGACAACTGAGGCAGCATGATAAAAAATTAAAACTGTCTGAAAGGCTGGTGGACTCAAATTCAATGATAACGATCAAATGGGAACTGGAAAAACAGCTGAAATGAAAAATAACATTGGATTATGGGGAAGTACGGAGCTATTGGGATAGCTCTTCCAAAGATCTGGCAACGGCACCATGGATCATTTTCGTTCATTCATTAGAACTTTCAGCGAATGTTCCACTGCCGCGGAGCTCCACCTCTGCCTGTCCCCTTGCACATTGCAAATCCATCAACTGCATCCCGCCCATTATATCCGCCATCCAATTTTTCCTCTGCTTCCCTTTCTTACGTTTACTGTCACCCTTTCCTTCCAGTAACTGTCTGCTCTAATGATGTGACCAAAGTAATTGTTAAGCACTAATTTCCTCTTTTCCCCAGCCACTTCCAGCACTCCCTTATTAGTCGGTCTGTCTGTGCAGGCTACACAGTGGAACATACTCCTATATGTCCACATTTCAAATGCATTCAGCTTCTTAGTCTCTTTCTTGTCCATGTCTCAGAGGTCTATAACATCAATAACAAAATGTGGCGCTTCAGATTTCTTTTCCCGAAATTCAGGCCCAATTTCTTCAATGTTTACACGTTGTGCAGCATTTGATGATTCTTGTGGGCTATACTTGCTGCTGCCTCTGAATGAGGGAAACCAGAAGCAGATGGGTGACCACGTCACTGAAGGGTTCTGCTCGATATTGCTGGCGTTATGGAGCAGAGAAAATATTGGCCGAGTGGGGGAGAGGGAAAAAGATTTGATATGGGTTGTCATTTTGGCCATGAACGCTGGCGGTAATCGGTTATGATGGCTGCCTGTATGGTGGGTTTGTTGTTTGCCCTTCACTGCTGCATTTTGTCTTTTTAATATCTTTCAATTGTTTCAGTCACCCTGAGGTCCATCAATTTTTTAAAAAAGTTCCCCAAACTTTCCCTGCCCCCAGATCCTGATTAGCTGGGTTTGATTAAAGGGCTCACTTTCTGATGAAGGAACGATGCCCAAAATGTCTTCAGTTTTTATTTGAACTGTAGTAAAATGGTCAAAAGGTCACTCTGCAAAAATTACTCCCTGCATCAACTAAATTCCTGCTTTTCCATGCTGCACTGCGCTCTGCTCTCTCAGGCTGCCCTGCAGTAAAGTTTCTGCGATGCATCTATTTGCAATCCCACACCATCAGTTTTTAAATAAGTCATTTATTAAACTGAAGCCCTCAGGGGTCACTAAAGTAGTTATAATATTAGTGCATATTTCTGTTAGTCCTTTCCTAATTTTCCCCTTTTTCCCACTTATTTTATGTGTGTGTGTGTATGTAGGGGGTGGGGAGTTTTCAAAGTTCTTTAAAACTCTTCAAAGTCGCACTTACTAAACACCTTCTCAGATATCAGGCATTAAAAACTCTAATGCCTTAAAAGTAAACTGTCTCCAGCTGATGGAGAAATGCTGTTTTCAAAAAAAAAAAACGCATTTCTAAATAAGGTTAAATCTTTAAGAGACCATCAGGGTATGATTATGTGATTATGGCAGCCTAGCTAGGGAGAATACGCTTCAAAATTCAACTTATTGACTTCACTGCTGCAGGCGTGTAATTTTTGACCGAATGTAACCTTTAGCTGCTGCCATACGTTACATGAACACTCCACAGCAGAGACCCCTCTTCATTGGCTGATGCTGATAGTGTGTTTCTCCACTTAAGACACACCCCTTTTCTCGCTCTCTCCCCCTTCTTCTCAGCATTACTGTCACCACTTCTGTATTTGGAGGTCAAACTCAAGAACAAATTATGTACAGAGTCAGGGTCGATGAAAACCGCCCACCCTCAGCAAATCATGCTGAAGTAACACATTTAGTACATCAAGCTGGTCGGAATAGTTTAATAAGTGTTAGACAGACATTGCTTATTGAAGACTAACAAGTCAAGTGTCACTATGAACTGCCGCAGTAACAGGCTATCTGTTGCACACTACAACAACTTCAGGCAGAGAGAGGTGCATCATTATTAACTCATTGCATTATATGGGGCTATTAAGCTACTTCGGAAAAAAAAATTAAGGAAAGGGTTTATGTTGGAATAGAAGAATATCAAAGTAGGTCGCAACATTCACATATTAAACATTCCCAGGTGTTATAAATGAAATGAAAGGAAAATCGCTTGTCACAAGTAGGCTTCAAATGAAGTTACTGTGAAAAGCCCCTAGTCGCCATATTCCAGCGCCTGTTTGGGGAGGCTGGTACGGGAATTGAACCGTGCTGCTGGCCTGCCCTGGTCTGCTTTCAAAGTCAGCGATTTAGCCCTATGCTAAACAGCCCCTGAACCCCCACATATTAAACATTCCCAGGTGTAATAACCCACACTAAGCCCATGAGGATACCATCATTGATCTCCCTGTGGGACTCATAGGATATGTGCTTCCCCACTTGTGGGCGGAGGCTCTCCTAGCCGGGTCTCATAAAAACATAGTATAAGTTCCGGGCCAGGCAGGGACCAGCATGTTGGTTGTCCCAATGGGACTGTACTCGGTAAATATATTCACTGCCATAGGCAGACATTTAGTGAATAAATAAATAAGCTTTCACCTTACCACTCAGCTTTCTTGGTCTTAATACTAGGCCACACTATGAATGCAGGAGTATTGTAACAGATCTACCAATGTCGTTAAACTGAATGACTGATATTTAACCTGCATCAGTGGGCACTCATGAAAACTTGTAAAACTTGGATCAGCGGCAGATTTTGGAGGAAGTCAAATAGCTGGCAAAAACATGCAGTTTTTCTTCAAACACGAGCACTATTGAAATATATATTTTTTAAAGAAAAACTGAATTTCTTTTTAAGTTGAGACCTTTCCAGTTAGTTGATAAATTAGAAAAAGAGGTAGCTTGCTTTTTCAGTACCTTCCACCTAATAAAGACAGAGGGAGCAGACGCATTGTAACACCACCTGCAGGTTCAATTCCAAGTCACCGGCCACTGAGATTCTCTGTTCCCGCCTGCAGTGCACCCTCGCCTGCCAGTTTCCCGGTGTGGGCTGGCTTCAATGTGCAATCCCATTGCCAAGCGGCAGTAGTAGAGAATCCTGCCACCAGCGACGGGTGTGCCACCGAGAAACAGACAGCCGGGATACTGGAGAATCCAGGCTACTGTACTGGCATTGCCAATATATCGCCGTTCCTTCACTGTTACAGCATCAAACTTCCAAAAGCCCCCACTTAACAGCTTTGTGGGTGCACCTATTTGTAATGGACTGCAGCCATTCAAAAAGGCAACTCACCTCCACCTTCTCAAGGGCAATTAGGGATGAGTAATAAATACTGGTATTGCTAGTGAAGCGCACTCTCCAAGAATGATTTTTGTAAAATCCCAATTTCTTCTAAGTTGCGATAACAAACTTTGCGATAACAAACTTCAGGTCCTTGGCACACCGTATTGCATTACTGATGTCTGCTGTTATGGGTCAGGGTTTAGAGAACCCCAAAGTGCATCATGGAGTTCACCTGCCCCACAACTTTTAATAAATTGTGGTATGGGGAGCACACGGCCCACTCTACAGGTGTGGTACAGCAGAAATGGAAAAGTATTTTTTGAAGCAAAACAATGGGCGCGATTCTCCGATCACAGGACAGAGTGTCCGCGGCGTCGTGAACGCCGTTGCGTTTCAAGACGGTGCAAAATGGGCGGGGGCACTAGCGATTCTGTCCCCCACAGGGGGCCAGCACGGTTCAGACCGCTCCAGCCTCACTTCCTGGCGCGCAGCGGACGGCGCCAACCCATGCATGCGGCGTGGCAATGTGCCAACCCGCGTATGTGCAGTGGCTTTACGGAACGCGCCGCCCTCGACACAACATGGCGCAGGGCTTCTGGGGCCGGACGCGCAACAAAGTAGGAAAAAGCAGAGTCCCACTGGCTCCGTCCCTGGGGGGGGGGGGGATGGGGACGAGGACGGTCCGCCGATCGGTGGGCCCCGATCGCAGGCCAGACCCCATCGGAGGCCCCCCCCCCCCCCCCCCCAGGGACGGAGCCCCTCTCCCCCACCACAGGCCGCCCCCGACCCTTCACGCAGAGTTCTCGCCAGCAGCAACCAGGTGTGGACGGCGCCAGTGGGACTCTGCTTTTTCCGCCCGGCCGCTCGGCCCATCCGGGCTGGAGAATCGGCGGCCCGGCCTCGTACAGCGGCCTGCGACTGGCGCGTCACGCCAAATGCGCCGGCGCAGATGGTGCCGATTCGCAGCATCTCGGAGAATCACGTGCCGGCGTCGGGGCGGCGTGGCACGGTTGCAGCGATTCTCCAGCCCGGCGCAGAGCTGGGAGCATCGCGTCCTATGTTTATTCTATGAACTCAAGTTAACCTTTTCAAAACATAGTGAGCATCTTAGCAACCATTAATTCAAATACAACCCCCAAAGAATACAACATTAAGTAATCCTTAATAACTTCCCAAACAACATCCAGAAGACAAAAACACACCTTTCAGCAGAAGCACATCAGGTTTACATTCACTACTGAGAACATTTATAATACTGACTTCACCAAATGATCAAGAGATAGTTTTTGCATGGCAGAGAAAACAGCAGTACACATGCTTTGTCTGGCTTCAGCTCCAACACTGAAAACGAAACTAAAACACACCCTGCAGCAAACAGCCTAAAACGAAAGTAAAAAGCTGACAGACAGCCCAGCACTGCCCACACGCTGACATCACTGATAAACACCCATTTCTTAAAGGTACATTTCTTAAACACCCATTTCTTAAAGGTACTCTCACATGACACCTCCCCCCAAGAAAAAAATTAACCATCAACTTAAGATGGTTTCATTTTCACTATCCTTTAAGAAATGCACACAGTAAATATACATCTTCGTTTCAAAAAACACAACATGCAAACAGGTATAATAATATAGTCCATTTTTGTCCTTGTTCCTCCAACTGAAACTGCTTCCGTTCATCACATTCGTGACAAAGCATCGGCTATCACGTTTTCTCGTCCTGCCACATGTACTATTTTTTAAATGAAATGGCTGTAGCAATAAACTCCAGCGAAACAGCCTTGCTTTGTTATTCTGGAATCACTCCAAAAACGTCAACGGATTATGATCAGTATATATAATGTTGGCAGACGAATTGCTGGTCACATAAATGTGAAAATGTTGCAAGTCAGCACCAAACTCAAAAGTCTCCTTCTCAATCGTGGAATACTTTTTCTGGGGAGAATTCAATTTGTTTGAAAAATGACCAATAGGCTGCTCTAGCCCTTCGTCGTCATCTTGTAGAAGCACCGCACCTACGCCCACATCACTCACATCAACAGCCACTTTGAATGGTTTCGTATAATTTGGGATGGCTAACACAGGAGCAGTGGTTAACACAGCCTTCAGGCCGTCAAATGCCTGTTGACACTCCGCTGTCCACTGGAATTTGTTATGCTTCTTGAGCAAGTCAGTCAGTGGAGTGACAGCACTGCTAAAATTCGGTACAAATATCTGGTAAAATCCACTCATGCCAAGAAATCACATTATTTCCCATTGTGTCGAGGGTATTGGAAACTCCCCAATAACTTTTGTTTTCACATCACGTGGGACCATTCGACCCTGTCCGATTTTATGGTCAAGGAAAGTGACTTGGGCCTTTTCAAATTCACTTTTGGCTCGGTTTATCACCAAACCCGCCTCCTGAAGTTGATCGAATAACTCCATCAAATGTTTCAAATGTTCTGTCCATGTCTGGCTGAAAATTACCAGATCGTCGATGTATACTGCACAATTGGGTAATCCTGAAACGACTGTGTTAGTTAACCGTTGAAATGTGGCTGGGGCGTTTTTCATGCCAAATGGCATAATTTTGAATTGGTATATACCATCTGGAGTCACAAAAGCTGAAATCTCCTTCGCCCTTTCGGATAAAGGTACCTGCTAGTAACCTTTAAGTAAATCCAGTTTGGAAATAAAAGCCGATTGTCCCACTTTCTCAATGCAATCCTCCAACAAGTGGGATAGGATACGAGTCCGTTCTTGTAACTGCATTAACTTTTCTATAGTCCACACACAACCATTGGGTACCGTCTGGTTTAGGTACCATCACTATGGGTGAGCTCCATTGGCTGCAACCCCTTCAATTATGCCATTTTTAAGCATACTCTCAATCTCTTTGTTAACCTGTGCCAATTTTAAAGGGTTAAGTCTATCTGGATGTTGTTTGATTGGAACAGCATTTCTCACATGTACATCATATATAGCCATTTTAGTACTTCCCAATTTATCTCCCAAAACTTGCCCATGTGATATCAATATCTTTTTCAGGTCAGTCTGTTTTTCCTCTGGAAGGTAACTCAACAATTTATCCCACTTTTTAAGAACATCCTCATTTTCCAATTTAATTTGAGGTATGTCAAATTCACAGTCATCTGGATTTGGTTCGTCACTTTGAGTTAGAATCATTAAAACCTCCTCCTTTTTCTCTCCTTCCCTTTCAAAGTACCTTTTAAGCATATTCACATGACACACTCGGTGAGTTTTCTTCTATCTGGCATTCTTACCACATAATTCACCTCACTTAATTTCTTTCAATCTGATAAGGTCCACAAAAACTTGCTTTTAAAGGTTCACCTACCACTGGTAACAATACTAAAACCCTGGGGGCAATTCTCCGATCGCGGGACAAAGTGCCCGGGCCGTCGTGAACGCCGTCGCGTTTCACGACAGCGCGAACAGGCCCCTGCCGCGACCGATTCAGGGGCTGAAAAGGGGCCAGCAGCAATGCCATGAGAAATGCGGTGGGCGTGGCGACAGACCTGCGGAGTCAGGATGATGCCGTGCTGTGTAATAGGAAGTTCGCGATTGGCACACAGACACCAAGGTCGGAGATGGATGAGCCCCGCCGCGCTGCTCCCCGCTTCCGGGACAGCGACCTGGAGGCACTTCTAGACGCTGTGGAGGAGTGCAGGGCCATCCTCTTCCCCGGACGTGGCCACCGGCAGCTGTGCAGCACCGTGAGGCGGGGATGGCGAGAGGTCAGGATGGCGGTCAGCGCTGTGGGGCACATCCCCCGCACGGGAGACCAGTGCAGGAAGAAACTGCACGACCTCATGAGGGCAGCAAGGGTAAGTACCCTGAGACTCCCCCCTGGCAACGCTGGGGGGGGGGGGGGGGGGGGGGCCGGGGGGGGGGGGGGCCTGAGGCCCCACTTTGCACCCGGGACACATGTAGAACCCCCCCACCCCACCCGTGGGCAGGTGCCATGGCGTGGGTCCCAGTGTCCCTACCTAGTGATAATGGTGCTTACGTGTGCGCGTCCTGCTGATGACCGCCTAACCCCGAGTTTCATTCCGCCCCAAACCCCCCTCCCCCCACAAACCCCCTCTCTCCCAGCAAACCCTCTCTCTCTCCCCCCCAAGCCCCCTCTCCCCCAAACTCCCTCTCTCCTCCCAAACCCCCTCCCTCCTCCCAAACCCCCTCCCTCCCTCCTCCCCCAAACCCCCTCCTCCCCCAAACCCTTCCTTCCCCCCCACCCCCATCCCCCCCCCAAACACCCTCCCTCCTCCCAAACCCCCTCCCTCCCTCCTCCCCCAAACCCCTCCTCCCCCAAACCCTTCCTTCCCCCCCACCCCCATCCCCCCCAAACCCCCTCCCTCCCCACCCTCCCAAACCCCCTCCCGCTCCACCCCCACCCTCCCCAACCCCCCAAACCCCCTCCCTCTCCACCCCCACCCTCCCCAAACTCCCTCCCCAACCCCCTCTCCCCAGCCCCCTCCCCTCCCAAACCCCCTCCCCCCCTCAACCCCCAAAACCCTCCCTCCCCCCCCCCAAACCCTCTTCTCCCCATGGAGGATCGCGGCAAACGCTACAGACAGCCCACACACCCCACCCGTCATCACTGGCCGTTGACGCAACTTCCTGCTTCCTGGGAAGGGCCCGCCCACTCACATCCACATCGTCAGCCAGCATGACTGGCTGGCAAATTTATTTAGCAGGGGTGAATGGTGACGGCATCGGACCTGCGTCGTGAGAAAAAGTGACGTGCACAGCGATTCTCCCAGACGGCGCGGCATGGGAGAATGGCCCCCTCTATCTCCACTGGCAAAACTACAAACTTTGGATTTCTTGTCAGCTACCCGTTTTATCCCATTTTGTGCAACTTTTAAATGTTGTCTAGCCAATTCACCTGCGCTATTTAATCATTCCCTAAAATTTTACACGTAATCCAATAATGTAATTTCCGATTTCTCACTCACCAATCTTTCCTTAATCAATTTAAGTGGTCCTCTTACCTCATGACCAAAAATTAAGTCAACAGGACTGAATTTGGTTGACGCATAAGGTGCATCCCTAATTGCAAACAATACGAATGGGATTCCTTTATCCCAATCCTTGGATAATCTTGACAATAAGCCCTCAACATTGTCTTTAATGTCTGATGCCACCTTTCTAACGCTCCCTGCGATTCTGGATGGTACGCAGTTGATGTTAATAGTTTTATTCCTAAGCTATCCATAACTTCTTTGAATAACCTGGAGGTAAAATTTCATTCTTGATCCGATCATATTTCTGTGGGTAATACATATCTAGAAAAGAATTTAAGTAACTCCTCCACAATCTTTTTAGCTGTAGTATTACATACTGGAATGACTTCTGGAAACCTAGTAGACACATTCATTATAGTCAAAAGATATTGATTCCCACTTTTCATTTTAGGAAGCGGTCCTACGCAATCAGTGAGTACCCTTGTAAAAAGTTCCGCAAATGCTGGCATGGGTATTAAGGGCGGTGGTTTTATCGCTGCTTGAGGTTTCCCTATCATTTGACATGTGTGACATGATTGACAATATTTAACTACATCTTTATGTAGTCCAAGCCAATAAAAATGTTTTTGGATTTTAGCTTGAGTTTTCCTCATGACCCAAATGACCTCCCACTGGTACCTCATGAGCAACTCGCAACACCTCCTTTCTACACCCTACCAGCAATATTACTTGATGAACTTCTGCCCACTTTTCATCCACCTGCATATGTAAAGGTCTCCATTTCCTCATCAAGACATCACTTTTACGGTAATAACACTCTGGTATACACTCAGATTCCTCTTCTGCATATGCTTTCTGATACATCCGTTTAATTTCTATATTTTTCTATATCTTTTTGTTGTAACTCCGCCAATTTTCCTGAACTAAAAATGTCCGCCTCATCCTCCACCATCTGATCAAAAATCATTTCTGATAATTGCACTTCACCTTTATCTTCACTTCTCCTCTTGTCTTAACCTTTGACTTTTCAACCTTGTTACAACACAATCCGGAAAAATCCCAGGATATTCGTCCTTCAACACTTCAGTTGGGATTTTCCACTGGCTTATCAACCACAGTAGGCATCACTCCCACGTGCAATCCAGCTATATCATTACCCAAGATAAACTGTATTCCTGGACAAGATAGTTTCTCTAGTACTCCTATTACCACTTCACCACTCTTCACTGGACTTTCCAACCTTGCCTTATATAATTGAACACTACTCCTCTCACCCGGAATTCCACATATTACAACCTTTTCTGGCAATATTCTTCCTAAACTACATAACTCCTCAACTCTTACCATTAAAGATTGACTAGCTCCTGTATCTCTTGAAATTGTGACTTCTTTACCTGCTCCTCCTGATACACATGAGTAAACTTTACCCACACAAGTAAATTCTTTAAAGACATCTGGCACCTTCTTATCAATCACCTCTTGATTAGGCTGTACAATCTTTTGCACCTCCTTCGCTTCACTTGGGCTTTCCTTTACCACTTTAACAAACCCCACTGTCTTATCCTGTTTTACAACATCAGCCTTCCCAGTGCTTTTCTTCAACCACCAACACTGTGACTTCACATGGCCTAGTTTATTACAGTGAAAACATTTGAAACTTCATTTCTTTTCCACCCTCCTGGATTTCCTTTTTAACCTGAGGTACACTCCCCTTATTATCTCCCATTAGATCACCTTTGTCTCAACCACTTGAGTATTTCTCATGTCCCCAGTTTCTATCCTTCACAGGCTGAAACTGATGTCGGAAACCAAGCTTTGATTTATGAACTAATTCATAATCATCTGCCATTTCAGCTGCTGACCTCGCAGTTTTAACCCTCTGCTCTTCCACATGAGTTCTCACTACATCAGGAATTGAATTTTTAAACTCCTCTTAAAAGTATAATTTCTCTGAGAGCTTCATACGTTTGGTCTATTTTCAAAGTCCTTACCCACCTATCAAAATTACTCTGTTTGATCCTTTCAAAGTCCACGTATATTTGACCAAATTCTTTCCTTAAATTTCAAAACCTTTGTCTGTAGGCTTCAGGCACTAGTTCATATGCAGCTAAGATGGATTTTTTCACCTCCTCATACGTCCCAGATACCTCCTCCGGTAGTGATGCAAACACTTCACCAGTCCTACCTACCAGCTTTGTTTGGAATCAGTAATACCCACATGTCCTGTGGCCTTTTCATTTGTTTAGCTACCTTCTCAAATGAAATGAAAAAGGCTTCTACCTCCTTCTCATCAAACCTTGGCAATGCTTGGACATATTTAAATAGATCCCCACCAAGCCTTCGACTTTGACCCTCTTTCTCACTATCCTCATCACTGTCATCCAACTGTACGTTTCCCTTTACGTCTGCCAATTTTAACTGACTGTCATGTTTCAGGCCCATTTTCTGAAGTTCAAACTCTCTCTCTTTATCTTTTTCCCTGATCTGTATCTCCCTTTCTTTTTCTTTTTGTTATGCTAGGGCTATTCTTTATTTTCTTCTTTCTTCTCTATCTCTTTCTTTTTCCTCTCTATCTCTTTCATAATTCAAGCTGCTTTAATTCTTTCTCATGTTCCATTTGTTTAAGTTGTAACTGAATTTCTGCCATTTCCAATGAGTCAAACTGTATCTCAGGCAACTTTAAATGCTTAGCCACCTCCATAATTACCTCAAGTTTTCACATTTTGTCAGGTAATGTTAACTGCAATGTTTTTGCCAAATCTAACAGTCTGCTTTTAGTCTCTGTCCGTAAGGTAGTGTGTGAGACCGTTTCCAACCCCAAAAAACTTCTGAGCCTCTGAAAGAGCCATTGTCCACAACACACTCCCTACTTAAACTAAAATACGACAGCTGAAAAGCAACCATAATATGCCACAATATGCTCACCCCTCACTGTCTTTAAGTTCACTAAGCCAATCCAATAGACAGACTTTTAACCCCCCTCAAGCCCCCAATTTGTTATGTGCCAGGGTTTAGAGAACCCCAAAGTGGACCATGGAGTTCACCTGACTCACAACTTTTAATAGATTGTGGTATGGGTAGCACACGGCCCACTCCACGGTGTGGTACAGCAGAAATGGAAAAGTATTTTTTAAAGTAAAACAATGTTTATTCTATGAACTCAAGTTAAACTTTTTAAAACATACAGTGAACATCTTAGCAACTATTAATTCAAATACAACCCCAAAGAATACAACACTAAGTAATCCTTAATAACTTCACAAACAACATCCAGAAGACAAAAGAAATACCTTTTAACAGAAGCACCTTTTAACAGAAGCACACCAGGTTTACAGTCACTGCTGAGAACATTTATAATTCTGAATTCACCAAATGATCAAGAGATAGTCTTTTCATGGTAGAGAAAACAGCAATACACCTGCTTTGTCTGGCTTCAGCTCCAACACTGAAAACAAAACTTCAGTGTTGTTTTCACCATCATGTAGGAGAAGGATAATTTAAACCCATGGGCGAAATTCTCCCGAAACGGCGCGATGTCCGCCGATTGGCGCCCAAAACGGCACCAATCAGACGGGCATCGCGCCGCCCCAAAGGTGCGGAATGCTCCGCATCTTTGGGGGCCGAGCCCCAACATTGAGGGGCTAGGCCGGCGCCGGAGGAATTTCCGCCCCGCCAGCTGGCGGAAACGGCCTTTGTTGCCCCGCCAGCTGGCGCGGAAATGACATCCCCGGGTGGCGCATGCGCGGGAGCGTCAGCGGCCGCTGACAGTTTCCCACACATGCGCAGTGGAGGGAGTCTCTTCCGCCTCCGCCATGGTGGAGACCGTGGCGGAGGCGGAAGGGAAAGAGTGCCCCCACGGCACAGGCCCGCCCGCAGATCGGTGGGCCCCGATCGCGGGCCAGGCCACCGTGGGGGCACCCCCCCGGGACCAGATCGCCCTGCGCCCCCCCCAGGATCCCGCCCATGCCGCCTTGTACCGCCGTTCAAAAGGTGGTTTAATCCACGCCGGCGGGACAGGCAATTTATCGGCGGGACTTCGGCCCATCCGGGCCGGAGAATCGAGTGGGGGGGGGGGGCCCGCCAACCGGCGCGGCGCGATTCCTGCCCCCGCCGAATCTCCGGTACCGGAGACTTCGGCAACCGGTGGCGGCGGGATTCACGCCAGCCCCCGGGGGGTCGGAGAATGACGCCCCATATGTTCCACCATTCCCTAGATATTTTGGGCCCATATTCTCCCCTAACACTCTCTTGGCTATTGATGCTATAATTTGGGGTGGGGAAGAGAGCTGTGTTTTAAAAACAAACAATTAAAAATGACTTTAAATATGTTTTTCAAAATCTAACAACACAACATGAAAGTTCTGCTTTGAGCGTGTTTAAGACAAATGTTAAAGATTAAATGAAAGTTTGCTTCCTTGTTTTATTCTTGACACAAGCAGCATACAAAGCCCCTTGCTTCCTAATTTTATCCCCGAACATGCTTGCAGCAGTATTATTTGGGTAGGATTGGTTTCCAAAAATTTGGAAGTCTGTTAGCTCTCTGCAGCTAACTTAACATGTGCAGAAACTTAATTAGAAACTGATCCAGCCCACTTTATTCCAATGTAATTCAATCCTCATGTACCACATCAGCTGAAATGTATAACTGAAGCGTGACATTTGGCTTACTTAAAAGTATATGAGATTTTTTTTTTTTTAATTTTGAAATTAAAACACAACAAATCTCTCAAGAACAAAAAAAGGATCCTGCATTTGTACCATATGTTACTGTTTAGGCTGTGGTTAGCCTGGTGTCTACATAAATTCAAAACTATTTTGAAACAGACATCTGTGGTCAAACCCTGAGAAACTGAAGGACTACCGAGGATTCATGCGTCAACCCTGGTAGAGCTGGATTCAACGCATCGTAGAAATTTGGCACAATTATTCACACAAATCGGACTCCAGCCACCCCTTTCTCTTTACCCATTGACACAATAATCTCACTTGGTTTGCTGGCACGGGATAAAATTAGCTACACAGACTTAGTTAGCACTTTGGCCTTCTGCTGAAAGTCATGATTTGACTGCACTCATATCTGCAGTTTGGTGGTGATAGTAATTTCCATGGGAAGCTGGAGGTTTAGTGACAAATATAAATGTAACTGTGGTATCAGTGAAGTAGCCTGACCTACTGTGCTTCATTCTCATGAAGTTTGCTCTGTTGTAGTTTCAAATTGGAGAGCAGCATATCTATTTGGAATTCATTAAGGAATACTGGTCTGCAGTTTTTGTTAATTAAGATGTAGCACAGCAAAGTTTTGTTTCAAATGAATTAGTGTTCGCTAAATCAGATTTCACAAATATCCCAGGTCATTTCCAGAAAAATTGATTTTCCCAGGCATGTGTGGCGGGATTCTGTGATCCTGAGGCTAAGTATTGACGCCGTCAGAAACGCCGTCACGTTTCTCGACGGCGTCAACACGGCCCCTTGATCAGCAATTCTGGCCCCTACAGGGGGCCAGCACGGCACGGGAGCGGTTCACGCCGCTCCAGCTGCTGATCCTGGCGTCAACTGGGCGCCGCGGGATCCGCGCACGCACAGTGGCACCGGCACAAACGCGCAAATCTACAGTGGCACCGGCGCCAACGCGCGCTGGCGCAGTGGATTCCTTCAACGCACTGGCCCCGACGCAACATGCACAGGACTACAGGGGCCGGCGCAGAAGAAAGGAGGCCGCCAGCCAGAGAGGCAGGCCTGCCGATCGGTGGGTCCCGATTGCGGGCGTGGCCACACGGAGGCCTCCCCCGGGGTCGGACCCCCTCTCCCCCCCCCCCCCCCCACAGCCTGCCCCCCGACCCTTCCACGTCGGGTTACCGCCGGCTGAGAGCAGGTGTGGACGGTGTCAGCGGGACTCGGCGTTTTTACGCTGGCCGCTCGGGCTGAGAATCAGCGTGCCGGCCGCGTAGAGCGGCCCCGACCGCGCCAATGGCGCCGATTCTCCGCTCTGTGGAGAATCGCATGCCGGTGTCGGGGCGGCGTGGCGCAATTCACACCGGTCGCGGGGATTCTCCAGCCCGGCCCCGGGCTGAGAGAATCCCGCCCTTGATCACTGAAGTCAAAACTGGGAAAAACAATTGGTGGATTTGAAATTAATGCAGAATCTGGTTTTGGATATCCGTGTGCCAGTAGGGGGACTATAAATGGATTTTTAAAAAAAATCTCTTTCATGTCCTACTGTCATTCCAAAATTTAGTTGCCAGTAACATTCCTTCGATTGCTTCTCAGAGACAGAGTTCAGCAGTGCTACTTTATCGAGAGCTGTGAAAGCAGCCACTGAAACACCAAGCACACCTCACACATCCAATCAAGAAGCTGAAGACAAAAAAAAACAATCTGAACTGCAACCAGACCCTCAAACCACACATTTAAGGAGCTGTTGATTTATTGTAAATGGAGTCTTCCATGTGAGTCTTAAACCCAGATCAAGCTTGATTGAGAAGTGTGGCAATCTAGGTCGAGCATCATGTTGCATCTCTAAAAATATTTCTACATTTCGTCCCGGTGAAGTCGTTGCTGATCCAATGCTCTGGGAATTTTAAATGGAACAATGGCAGTGAGGACTTCCTTTGCTTGGCGTCTGTGGATAGAGGGAATTTGCAAATATTGGAAAGGGGCAGATGAGAGGACATTTCCTCTGCTCGCAGCTATTGAAGAGCATGTCAGAACAAATGTCAGGTGGAAACGAGTGGGCGAGAACACCCATAATTATATTAATCCGAAGTTCAGCTAAAGGATTTTGAAAATTGACTGAAATAAGAGATTAGAGCTGGGGCAGGGGGAGGGACTGGGCTGGGAAAATATGGGGCAGCCGTATCAGTCAGGATGGTTCCATGATATACGCCAGCTGCTGGGAGTCTTTCCTGGGGGGAACTGTGTTGGCCGCTCACTCTACAGAGGTAGCCAGTGATTAGCCCAATAAGGTCCTACCTAAAATCCTGTTTGTGTCAGTGCTGGTATTTTATTTATTTACTTTTTTAGAACATACAGTGCAGAAGGAGGCCATTTGGCCCATTGATTCTGCACCGACCCACTTAAGCCCTCACTTCCACCCTATCCCCATAACCCAATAACCTCTCCTAACCTTTTTGGTCACTAAGGGCAATTTATCATAGCCAATCCACCTAACCTGCATGTCTTTGGACTGTGGGAGGAAACCGGAGCACCCGGAGGAAACCCACGCAGACACGGGGAGAACATGCAGACTCCGCACAGACAGTGACCCAGCGGGGAGTCGAACCTGGGACCCTGGCGCTGTGAAGCCACAGTGCCATCCACTTGTGCTACCCTAATGGTTTATGGTTGGACCGGTTTCCCCTTCCCCAGCTTAATCGAGGTGGCCAAAGAGAAAATGCGGGAAAACCTCAGCAGGTCTGGCAGCATCTGTAGGGAGAGAAAAGAGCTAACGTTTCGAGTCTGATAGACCCTATTTCAAAACTAAAAGACTTAGAAAGTTGGAAATATTTATACTGGGGCGTGAGAGAATGAAAGATGAGTCATAGCCACAGAAACCAAGGGAACAGAGTGCTAACAGCCACAAAAACCAAGGGGAAGAGTGCTAATGGCAGTCCCCAGAGAGAACAAAAGGTGTGAAATGCCAAACAGCAGAGAAACTAACATCAGCGGGTGAACTGTGACAAATGTAGATGTGAGGGGAGGGGAAGGAAAGGGGAGAAAAGCTGAGGGGAGAAAAGGTAAGGAAAGGGGAGAGAAGGTAAGGAAAGGGGGATAAGATGGGGGGGGGATATATAAAATAAGACAAGAAATAAATAAATGGTAAAAGACAGTTTATGGAATGAAAACAAATGTGTTGAGGTGGGGTAGAGCTGATCATCTGAAGTTGTTGAATTCGATGTTGAAACCGGAAGGCTGTGCCTAACCGGAAGATGAGATGTTGTTCCTCCAGTTTGTGTTGTGCTTCACTGGAACACTCAGCAGGCCAAGAACAGACATGTGGGCATGGGAGCAGAGTCTTGTGTTGAAATGGCAAGCAACAGGAAGGTCAGGGTCCTGAATGCGCACAGACCGAAGATGCTCAGCAAAGCGATCACCCAGTCTGCGTTTGGTCTCTCCGATTTAGAGGTGACCACATTGGGAGCAGTAAATGCAATAGACCAGATTGGAAGAGATGCAAGTGAAACACTGCTGAACCTGGAATGAGTGTTTTGGGCCTGGGATGTTAAGCATGGAAGAGGTAAAGGGGCAGGTGTTACACCTTCTGTGATTGCATGGGAAGGTGCCATGGGTGATGGGAGAAGTGTTGAGTATGGTGGAGGAGTGGACTAGATTATCTCGGAGGGAACGGTCTCTGCAGAATGCTGACAGAGGGAGTGAAGGGAAGATGTGTTTGGTGGTGGCATCACGCTGGAGTTGGCGAAAATGGCGGAGGAGTATACGGAGGCTGGTGGGGTGAAATGTGAGAACGCAGGGGACTCTATCCTTGTTCTGGGAGGGAGGGGAAGGGGGCGAGGGTAGTGGCGCGGGAGGTGGACCGCACACTGTTGAGGATTCGGTCAACAACTGTAGGTGGGAAATCACGGTTGAGGAAGAAAGGACACTTTTTCGGAGCACCACTTTGGAAAGTGGCATCATCGGAACAAATGCAAAGGAGGCGAAGGATCTGAAAGAAAGGGATGGAGTCCTTACAGGGTGTAGGGTGCGAAGAGCTGTAGTCCAGATAGCTGTGGGAGTCAGTGGCTTGTAATGGATATTAGTAGATAGTCTATTGCCAGAAATGGAGACAGAAACATCACGGAAGGGAAGGAAAGTGTCTGGGATGGACCAGGTGAAAGTGCTGGAGGGGTAGAAGCTGGAAGCGAAGTTCATGAACCTTTCCAGGTCTGGATGAGAGCATTAAGCAGCACCAAAATAGTCATCAAAGTGAAATGTGCAAACAAAGTTAAAGGGCTGTTTAACTAAGTTGTCAGAGATCTGCAGGAGAATGAATCATTAAGAATTATTCATTACTAACTTTCTAATATACAAGGATATATTTTCAATATCCTGCATTTGCAGCTCCAGGGTTTGCGGTTAGATCTCATTTGGATCCTAAAGCTGTTCACCCAGTTTGTGTGGCAGGCCAGGGGTCAGGGCGCCTCCCTGCAGTTTCTGAATTTTCTGCTCTGTCGCCTCCTCCCCTTAACCCAGGAAGAAGCTCAGAGCTGCAAACGTGGGATGTGGAGGGTGCAATCCAAAATTGCAGCTATCACGGGTGGATCAGAAGCCTCCCCTCCCTCTCTAGCCCTGGAGACTGTGGGGAGGCTGTGCCCCAACTGCCCACCCTCTGTGGGGCTCAGAACTGGATGAATAACTTCAGGATCTGAATAAGAGCCAACCGGCACTTCATGCCTCTCCTGCAAATGAGATCATTGGTTTTCTGCTCACGTGCAGACAAGTGCATGTGCGCATATCAGTATTGGCAGTGTTTGATTTTTTTTGGGGGGTCAGTATGAACTTGTGTATTGTCATGTGATGGTACCTTTAAGACATGGATGTTTAAGCAATGTACCTTTAAGAAAACAGTGATGTCAGAGAGTGGATGGGACTGAGCTCAGGTCAGCCATTTTGCAGGTTTTTAGTTTCAGTTTAAAAAGCAGTGTGTGTGTCTGTGTGTTTCCAGAGAGCAGCAAGGTTTGAAAAGAGCTGGGTGTGTGTGTGTGTTTTGCAGTGAGCTGTGATGTCTGCCATAAAAGACCATCTCTGGTTCATTTGGGTGATTTAAACTCATAATAGTAAAACCTTTAACCTGATGTGATTTTGTTTAAAGGTGTTAAGTCTCTTGGAAGTTTGAAGGAACATTTTAAGGAATTATTTACTGTTGCAATATTTTCTGAGTTATCTTTGAAGTAAGGGGTGTTAAGAGATCCAATGTTTATTTAAGATGTTAAGTTGAGTTCATGGAATAAACAGTGTTTTGTGTTTAAAAACCCACGTGTCCATAATTGAAATACCACACCTAGGGAACAAGCCGTGTGCTAGGAAAAGCAACAAATCCATTAAAGGGAGAGGTAGGTTGAACTCCATGATACATTTTGGGGTTCTGAAAACGCCTCGCCCATAACAGTATTGTAATAAATTAGTCTCTGAGAACGTGATCTACTGGCAGCGTTGCACCTGAAAGGTGGCAGGACATGGCTGATAAATGCCAGCAGATCCCTCTTCGAGGATCTACCTGGCTTGCCACGCCTCCCGGGATCACATGAGATGTTGCGATCCGAAACCCACCCATTGTGGTGGGATCACTATTTTGAAAATCTGAATATTAGAGTGAGTAGCTAGTCTCACTCTAATATGCACTTCCCTGATCTACCAGAGACATTGGGACCTAACCCCTTCGCCTCGGAGACCTCAGGCGAATACTGTTCTGTGCCCCACAAACAGGGACCAGAATGAATGGCACTTGTGGAGGTCTCCTAGGGGATCGGAGGTCTCAATGTGCTTGCCCTCTGGGCAGGGTGGCTGGTGCCACCCTGGCACTACCGGCTGGCACACGAAGACTCCCTTATAGGCGATTTGGGGGCTGCCAGGAAACACCTGGCTAAAGATGCTTGTCACGGGACTCTGTTCCAATTTGGTTAGATCGCAATCTTAGCCTGAACTACATGATCTGTCAGGCAGGTGCTTTCCTGCCTATCGAAGAGAATGGAAATGCATGATGGGCAACCGACATGGAAGCACATATAAAATATAAAAGTAGGGGATGTTTTGCCACAGGTGTACAGGATGAAGGTGAGACCTCATCTGGTGTACTGTGTTACAGCTTTGACCTCCTTATTTAAGGAAGGATATAAATGCATGAGAAACAGTTCAAATAAGTTCACTCAATAGATGTCTGGGACAAAGTTGGTGATGGTGTGGTGAGGTGGGGGAAATGCGGTGGGGAGGAGTTATCTTAGGAGGAAAGGCTGGGCCTGTATCCATTGGAGTTTAGATGTTTGAGAAGTGGAACTTGTTGAAATATATAAAATCGTGAGGGGGCTTGACAAGGTGGCTACTGAAAGGATGTTTATCCTGGGGGACAGAGGAGAACTAAAGAATACAGTTTAAAACTAAGACATCTCCCGTTTAAGAGGAGGATAATTTTTTTCTCTCTCAGGGTTGCAAGTCAGTGGAACTCTTCCTCAGAGAGTGGTCGAGGTATGGTCATTGAATATTTTTAAGGCTGATGTGGATAGATTCTTGACTAACGGAAGAGGTAAATGTGGATGAGGCCACAGTCAGGTCAGCCATGGTCTTATTGAATGGTGGAGCAGGCTCGAGGGGCCATATGGCCTTCTTCTAATTGGTATGTTTGTATGTCCAGAGCAAGAGTGCGTGGTAATCCTTCAACACACTAACTTCACATACAAGGTTAAGAAATTTCACATCTTCACTGGCAATCAAAAGAAATTGCCTTTGACATGACTGCAAAACAACAGAAGAGTGCTTAAAAAAAAAGAGCCTCAATTATATGTTTTACCTAAGCAGATCTCTGGAGTTAAATACAATTTAATTTGGAATGAGGGAAAGAATGGGAGGTCCTGTTGCACATCCCAACCTCTGAGCCAGAAACCTTGGGTTCAAGTCCTATTCTGGGACTTGATCATGGAAAATGCATTTAACGTGGTCAAACTGGGTGATTATCAATTTGCGGATCTTTCCAACAAGCCAATGGCAGGAAATAAAAGCAGGAGAGATTCCTGGTCAGCCATGCTTGATGCAGAGTGGTTCTCTCCAGCTAAAGGCTCTGGGGGACAGGCTCCTGGTGCAGCAGAAACAAGCTGCAGAAACAGACGGAAGCACCTGTTTTATCTGCCTCACATGTCTCTGGACGCAGAGCACTTCTAAGTCTAAGAAGGGAAAGAACAAAAGGGGAGATTTCCATATCCTACACTGCTCGGAAAGCTGACTTAAACCATTATTACCTGGTCTGAGTTCAGTCAATTGCACTTGTGAATATAAAGTGGGGGAATACCAGAGATGTGATAATATTGGAGACTTATGATATGTGCAAATTCAAGGATCTCGCAGCGGTCGATTTACCTTTTGTCGACACGTTTTTTGTTGAGGAAGATGGTGCCAACCTTTATTGATACTAGAGCACAACAAACAGAATTTGCAGGACTCTGCTAAAGTGACCCTCTTCAAGGGCTGTGCAGAGAAATATTAAAAATTGACTTTGAGTGAGACATGGAAAGTTGCTACATGAAATAAATATTCCAGCATTTAGATGCAAGCAGCTACCGGTTCATGCCATGCATCCAACAGCAAAGTAATGTCATATTTCAATGTATCCATTACAGAATTTTGATACAAAAGCCAAAATGCAAAAAAAATGAAATCAAAGTAAACTAGATTGGTTCTAGCATAAGTAAACTCAATTGATTCTAGTATAAGAAAACTAGACTGGGCCTTTTTACATTTTGAAAAGCAGGGCTGACGTATGAAGAGCCTGTTTAGAATGTGTGGCAAGGTATGTTACGCTTAACACATCAAACGGTCATCTGCAATTTCAGATAAACCATGGTATTTTCTTCCCTTCCAGATATAAATCTTTCAAGCTGTGATGGGATCACTTAAAATTCAATAACAGTTTGCTTTAAACTATCATAGTCATGTCAAATTGGAGATCGAAGCACATGCAGAATGTTGTCCTTGTGGGTGAAGTTGCTTGAAATTGTGGGGTTTGCAGTGAGGTATTGTTCCCTTCGAGGTTCGCACCCCAAAGAAAGAAAACGGCAAACGTTTCCAAGTTGAGTCAATCCCAACTAAGATAACTTCTCTACTACAATCGTCCTTGCAATTGTGTTGCAAGTCACCTTTCTGAGATGCTCCTCACATAACATAATTCTTCAAATGCTTTGGCAAAAGAATGAACTTAAAGCAGGAAAATGGAGGGATTTCTGTGGAAAACCAGAGGCATTTTCAGATGGTCAGTGGTTTGCCAAGTTTTGAAAAGCAGAGCAAAAGATAGCAAGGTAGAATGGTTTCGAAGCAAGAGTTGCTGAGAGGAGGAGGTGCTTTGTAATAATTCAAATGATCTCCAACAAGTCTGGGTGATGAACTCTGGAGTCAGAGGAACAGATGGTGTGGGCAGTTGAATTAACGGCTGAAGTCCTCAGACAAATTGCTCAGAATCATAGAATTTACAGTGCAGAAGGAGGCCATTCGGCCCATCGCGTCTGCACCGGCTCTTGGAAAGAGCACCCCACCCAAGGTCAACACCTCCACCCTATCCCCATAACCCAGTCACCCCACCCAACACTAAGGGCAATTTATCATGGCTAATCCACCTAACCTGCACATCTTTAGACTGTGGGAGGAAACCGGAGCACCCGGAGGAAACCCACGCACACACGGGGAGGATGTGCAGACTCCGCACAGACAGTGACCCAAGCTGGAATCGAACCTGGGACCCTGGAGCAGTGAAGCAATTGTGCTATCCACAATGCTACCGTGCTGCCCGAATGCGACTATAGATGTTGATCTTAAAAGTCAGCCCATAGTTCTGGATTAGTGAAGGGTGGAGGTGGGCAAACAGAGAAGGCAGCTTGGAGGACATTACAATAAGTAACCACCAGGCGAGCGAAGGTCTCAGCTGTGAGGTGACTGAGGTAAAGATAAATTTAGAGTACCCAATTCTTTTTTTCTAAATAAGGAGCAATTTTAGCAAGGCCAATTCACCTACCCTGAACTTCTTTGGGTTGTGGGGGCGAAACCCACACAAACACGGGGACAATGTGCAAACTCTACACAGACAGTGACCCAGAGCCGGGATCGAACCTGGGACCTCGGCAACATGAGGCAGCAGTGTTAACCACTGTGCTACCGTGCTGCCCTAGGTAAGGATAAAATTGAGCAAAGTTCTAGTGGCTGAAGAAGATGGTGATAGCGACACGTTTGATGGGAGGCTGAACCAGAATGTCAAAATTGTGGACCACTGGGCTCAGCTTGTTACGGGTACATAAATGCTCATCTTGACAATGTCCAACAGAAGCTCTGAGTTGCGGGGGGATGCAGCGGTGTGCTGGGGCGGTTGGGAAGGTGCTGGAGGCAGGGACTTGATTAATCTGGGTATCAGGCTGTCGTGCGACTCTTCTGTAACAATCTGATTTTGGAAAACTTAACAATGGTGTCTCATGTCAAAGAAAAGATCAACACCTCTCCAGTCATTGTTAAAGGGTAAATCTCTCGTAGACATTTTATAATTGCTGTTCCTATTGGTATGTTGCCAAGTATAATTCTGGAATGGATAACCGTAGACTCTAATATGATGCATTTATTTTAATAATAAATGTAACAAATGTGCTGACTGTATACAAGTGACTAAAACATTCACAGTTCCGCAAAGCTTATGTGGATCTGAGCAGAGTTTTAATAGTTTGGTGGGAATGAGCATAGTGTATTTACTGCTGCAAAACTGCCGCTGTTTTGCCTTGCCAAAAAAAAAGGGAACCATTGACTAAGATTCACATTGAGGTACTAGGGGAGAGGCACAGACACGTCAACCAAAAGCTTCAGTTGCCAATTTGTTTCAACAGGAGTCCAGCTCTAGTCCGACTCCAGGGAAGAGGCCACATTAGAGGCAACATAACTGTACCATGTGACTGGTGTTTCATGTTTGTACAATGAACATGTGCCAGGAATTAGATCCTGTCGCCGAATGTGCCAATGTTCCATTGGCAGTTGTGCAGTTTTGTGGATGAAGCTTTTCAACAGCAATCCTAATTGAGCAGGCATTAGGCAGAGGAAATAACCACATTAATATCCTGGCAGGATCCATCTTTTTTACTCCTTGAAGCCTTTAGTTTTCAGGAAGAATTTGTAAAGCAGTGCTTACCTATTTCTCAGCCTGTGCACATGTCAACATTACTAAAAAAAGGCACTGTAAACTCTTTTTACTGCTGCCATACATATTGGACTGGGTTTTCCCTCCAGGGCTGAGAAACAGAGGACTGTTTCTGGGTTCCGAAGACCTTGATGTTGCAGCATGCTTTCATTTATTAATCTTTCATTCTAATTTTTGATGTGTATGTTGTACCTCAAGCTTCAAGAAAACACTTTTCTCCCTCAATAATAATGGTTATTCAATCACATCTCAACAACTCACATTTACATAGTGCCTTGAACATACAGATCAGCAGGAGCCAGGCCAGGGAGGGATTTTAACATAGATGGGAGAATTTTAAATTTGAGGCGTTGTTGGATTGACAGCCAATGTAAGTCAGTGGGTACAGGGGCAATGGGACTTATATACACAACTTCCACCCCACACCCTAAAATCACCAGATTAGTAGTGAGATATGATGGTCAGCATGTTGCATTAGGCCCATGGGACTACTTAATATTGCCAGGCTACTGATTTGGTGTTTCAAATTATCAACAGGATAATAGGATAACGATATTACTGGCTTCAAGATCAAACTGTGGATGCCACCCAGAGACTAGCACTCCATTAACTGTACAACTGAATGCATTTGCTCAAAATTTAACTGCACTTTAATGGAGTGACCCCAAGACAAAGTGGGGAAAATTGATGTTATTACAGTGACAAAGATAGAATAGGGAGGGACAGGGAAATATCTTCTGATTCATTGATTTGGGTCCAAATGCCTGTGGTGTCGTAAGATTCGCAACACCCACACACTGATTAGGAATCATGCAATCTCCTCAGAAGAGAGCTTCAGAAGCAGGAGAAAACTTTGCTTTTGAAAAAATTACTCATTGTACCTCTTCCCCTGGGATGGTGGGTAAGGGACAGGGAGAGCGTAATATCAGCATTGTTGTGACATACATAAGGAACCCAGAACAGTCATGTTTCTAAAGCATTTAAATCAAGTTGTAATTCTGGCCTGGGGACAGACCCACCCATGTCAGAGCAACAGTTTGGAGTGTTTCTGATCCAATAAGAATTTCACTCAACTTTCCCTTCTTCAGCCAGCCCATCCTCATCTATCTGATTGATCCAGTGTGATTAATCCTGGGGTTGGGGTGGTCAATTATCTTTAGCAGGCAGCCCCTCCATTCCCTCTAGGGAGTCATAATTCCTTAAATATTTTACTTTTGGGCCTTAAATGGCCCATGGACATCCTCCTCCTCCCTCCCCCCCCCCCCCGCCCTATTTGGAATGCGCCACTGTAATTCTCCAAAGGCAACGCTGCAGTCTGCCTCTGTTGTGTTCCATTGGCGCGGAATACCTGCTCCAAATATCTGAAATACCCTTCACTGCGATCTGTGGCAGGGTCACAAAGAGGTCGAACTTTGTCTGCTAGAAGTTCCATTTCACTGTAGTCCGAGTGGGGATTTTAAGCTGTTATCTAAACTGCCCGGTGAGTAACAAATTCCGTGTGTTTGCAAAAACAGAACTTTCTAACTCTAAACATAAAATTCAAATTGTACCAATTCCATTGGGAGTTCAGGAATGCTGTGAGATTCCAATACGGGGAGCAATACAAAGGTAATGGTCTATGAATTTAGTTATGTGGTCTATGACATTAGTCACACATGTGCAAAGTAAGACATTTTAAATTGGTTATATTTACACAGATTCTTACTGCAAACTTCTCACATTCCGTGATTGCAACAGTAGCTCCATTGTAGTGAGCTACAGAGCTGAAACTCTGAATGTAAACCCCCAATAATCAATGCTTTTGTCAGTTCCCAAGCATTGTAAGAATGAGGTTTGACTCTGCATTGCCACATTTATAGCATAACATTACAATCTGCATTGAAATGTGAAGAGCGAGACAACATTAAATAAGAAATGCACGGTCCATGCAATAATGCAGACGCAAGCTTGTATGGTCCCTTGTTTTGCATTTAGTGAATAACTTTGCACAGATAAAGGTTCTTCCACACCCTGCTGATTCTCATCAATAAGATACAATGTGAAACTCTCAAATCACAAAAACCTTACCATGGCAACAGTCTCCCGAATCTTGTCCATTTACTTCTGCTTATGAGAAAACCGACAGATGGATCAGTGACGGCATCCCAGGCTCGGCCAATGAAGAGGATCAAGGATGCAGATGACGGATGAAGCTGTAGTTACAAGAAAATGTGGACACACAGCTAAGCCAATAAAATTACTCATTTGTGCAGTGCAAAAGTAAATTGGCATACGGTAGAAGATAAATGTCCTGCACCTTTCAACACAAATGTTTGTTATGTAGAAGACATTTCATGATAGTCTAAATGTTATCGCTGACATTCAATGCACGGGTTAACTTAGGATCTTAGTGAGCTACAATAGGTGAACTTGACTGACAAGATTGTTTGTTATTTTTCACCTCCTCACCAATATCCTGGTGGAATTAACTCCATGCTGAGGTACTGGTCTTTCAGTACCGAGTGCATTCGGGAACCCCAATCACATGGCCATTATCTGTGTGAGCCTTGAAAATGCATGTTGCCAATAATACAAGCCTCACAGCCCTCTGCCTCTGGTTGAGCTGCACACATATTCATTCCCAGGAAAGATTATTGGGCAGCTATCAAGAACAGGAACCTCAATTCCTCTCTTGCCAACCTAGGCCCTGAGGCCAACTGTAACGCTCTTGCCATTCTCCAGATAAAAAAACAGACTGCGGATTAAATCCAATACATATTTTGTCAAATTGCATAATTACTCTTTGTATTGCAGATGGGGGTGGAGGGAGAACAATAGAGGCAGCATTTAATACAGATTATGCATACAAGAGCTAACGATGCTCGACAATTGCTGATTTAATTGAAATATTTTTAGCTTTCCCGTGCAGAAATATTTTCAACTATGACAGTGGAATGGAGTTATATATCAATTCCGAAAAACATTTTCCACAGTAACTAAATTATGGACTTGCAATTATTAATTCTGTAAGTTTTTAACTCATACAAACTTCAATTTTGCCACACAGAAATCACAGCAATTTTGGTGATAAATAATGCACTGGCCCAAACTCGTGGGCAATTTCATGCACAAGATTTGAAAATCCTAACAATCGACAAAATCCATTAGGTGTTTGAGATAAAATCACCTATGGTCTGTCTCGCACTATTTCCCAGTGATAACCAATATTAGGAATGTGAACACTGGCTATTTTACGTCACACTTCTCATTTCAGTCAGTAATCATTAACCTGGACCAATTTTAGGATGAAAACAATGCAAATCAATATTACTGAATCAGCTGGGTTTACCTGTGCTACATCCAGCAGGTAAATCTGTAAGAAGAATCCAATGGCACATCCGGTTATCTGGTAGGGTGCTCCGCCAATAGCATAACATAGCTTATTGCAGACTGATAGATTCTTTCTCACTGCCCTCTGAAAGAAAAGAGTGAAATACATTTAAAAAAGAACACGAGTCATCACTTTTTGGGCTGAGTTTTCATCCCATTTACTGACAAAAATATACAAAATGGTTGATACCAGTTCAGGTGTCGTTTGAATCTGTAGCAGCTATTAACTCCACGTTCTATCAGCACAGACAACACTGTAGGGATCCTATGGATAGTAGAACTATTACACATAAAATGTCTGGTTTCAGCCCATGTTCCCCAAAATAATTAATGTGTCTATGATATCTGCTCTACTTTAAGGAACACAGGATATTCTCAATGTTATAATGCTCAATAACAAGGGCGGCACTTTGGTTTGCATTGTGCCAGGGACCGGGCTCAATTCAGGCCTTGGGTAACTCCCCTTGGGAAAGTGGGCCGAGGTAAGCTGCTCTTTCAGAGGGTTGGTGCAGACTCGAATGGCCGAATGGCTTCCTTCTTCACTGTAGGAATTCTACGGTTCTAACAAGTTTAAAAAAAATAAAATTAGCTCTACCTGGAATTGCCAACACCTGGTCTAACTGCAAGAAACAAAAGTGCAGGTTTGTTACCCAGTGTGCGTAAAGTTAGCTGGTCTCAGCTAGTACATTCAGTACTGTAGACTATTTGTACTTGCTGTGTCCACATACTAACTAGTGAATGGCAAATCATTCTGTGATGTATTCACTACATTATAAACTCATCCTGTCATTAATATGGCGAGGTGCAAAATAAAAGTACAAGCAATATACTGAATTCTGCGCTGATCTCAATCAAGAGATTACACCACAGTATTGCGTTCCCCTAAAGCAGAATCTTCAGCACCACATAGCGTATTGACACTGAATTACACAGACCTGAAAACCGATGGTTCAACTGTTAGTTTGTCTTGGTTTTAGGTGATTGACAAATGTTCATCAGTGAAAGTGGCTGGCAAGGTCCAAATGATATTAGAGGGGGTGAAAGTAGCAAGGATTTCTGCTCTGCTTGCTATTTAGTGACAGGTGCTGTAAAATGTAGATGCCAAGTGAGAATGGGATGCCCTCCTTCATCAAATACCCTGCCAACAATTACCGATGAGGAATAACTTGGCAAGTGCGGCATGGTAGCACAATGGTTAGCACTGTCGCTTCACAGCTCCAGGGTTCCCGGTTCGATTCCCGGCTTGGGTTACTGTCTGTGTGGAGTCTGCACATTCTCCCTGTGCCTGCGTGGGTTTTCTTCGGGAGCTCTGGTTTCCTCTCACAGTCCAAAGACGTGCAGGTTAGGTGGATTGGCCATGCTAAATTGCCTTTAGTGTCCAAAGGGGTTGGGTGGAGTTGCTGGGTTATGGTGTAGCCATCTGGGATGGCCACTTACAACTAGGGACAGAGAAACTCACAAAACCTAGTGGGTAAAATGGACAAGGCAAGACTCAGGCAGGCTCAGAGCCCGAAATGTATATTTGCAAGAAAGAAGTCCAGTCGGTATCGAAACTCCGACCTTTTGATGGGTCCGATTAGCATTTGATGGCCGATCTTCACCAGAACAAAGGACTGGTACTCGAGCTATCGGTACAGTCCCAGACATTTTGGCGCCACTCCCTGTTCAGGGGAAGCATCAACAACGGGGTCAGTGACCGCTTGGGACACGCCCAGCCATCCAGAACCCCGCCCACTTATTGGTTAGGAATCAAACAGTGATCAGGGATCACCCAGATTAGTGGGGCCCAAAGCGAAGGACCGCCCAAAGGAGCACGAAAACCCCCGAGTATAAGAAGAAGGATTCGCCATATATTCGTCCTCTCTTGGACCTGGTGCCCCGGCCACAACCATCTCCAATTGCAGCAACACCAGAAGCAAGTACAAGATCAACGCCCGCTACCAGATGGATGAGCCCAGCTGAGCAGCAGTTACTCCCTCGAACCCGAGAGATCCAGAATCGAACAGCAGCCACTGTTTCTCTGACCTAAGGCGGGTGCCCGAAGTTAGGTACAGGTTGTCTTAGTCGATAGGTGTAGTTAACTAGTAGTGTTTAAATTGCATAACTAATTGTGTGTAAATAAAGTACCCTTAACCTTGAACTAACTAACTGGTGTTTGGCTCTTTGATCGATAGCCGGTTGAAACTTGTAGTGGTATCATTCGATACCTGGCGACTCTGAGCATTAGGACATAGATAACATAGAGAGAAGGGCAAACTCACTGATTGCCATAATTGGAACAGAGCCATAGGAAAAGACAGAGGAAAAGAAACTTGCAACAGTTATTGGTGACATCTGACGGGACTCGACCCAGACGTGACTGTGTCACTCCGAGAGAACCCACAAAAGTGTTTGTATTAGAATCCAAATTTGGCAAAGTAAAAGAAACCACAAGTGAAACCAATATCAATCAAACCTCCAGAATTCGGAAGTGTGTAATTTGCATGCGTACTAACAAAGGGATAGAAGGTAAACTCGATAGATTTTGTTGCGTGAAACTTTAGGGAGTTGCGTAAACCGAAAAATAGCTAGAGCCGTACCCATGTTTGCACCACCGCTTTCTCCCCTTGTTCCAAATTTCCGGTAGACAGAAGTAATTGTTGGGATGGCCATGAAGGCAATGGAACGCCTTATGCATCCACAAGAGCCCGAGGTCGCAGCGACCAATAGATCAGAACAGTGTCCCGTATGGGAAGAAGAGATTAGGAGATACCTAAAGGGGAAAGGATGGCCCCTATGGTCGGAGTTTTGCACAAATGAAGAAACAGGTCCTGGCAGCATAGGACAGACTTGGTGGGACAGCCTGACCGAGATTACAAGAAAAGTTTAAGCAAGGTTCGTAAGCTGATGGCAATCGTGTCCTGTCTGGCACAATTGCGAGGCACAGAGGAAGTTGTGAGGACGCTCCGCAGACAGCTTGAGGAGAAGGAGAGAAGCAGAGAGGGAGATATTAGTGAAAGCGAGAGATTAAACGTGCAGCTCCGGGAGCGATACACTTTGGGATAAGTCCGGAAGACCAGTAATTGCAGGCAGTCCGGGGACACCCCGTTGAGTTCCTTTGGGACACAGGAGGCTCCCGAACCACGTTAAACTCCTCCACCATGTACCAGAGAGAGATATGGCCCACCACAGACACCATTACCCTTAGTGGCTTTACAGGTCACCTCCAGCAGAGACACATCACAGCCCCTGTGGACGTACAGCTCGGTAACATTAAAACAAAACACTCGGTCGTTTTAGTTGATTTACCCCAGGCAGCAGAAAACATCCTCGGCATAGATTTCATGAGCGCACACAACCTTTCATTCGACCCCGCTAATAGATGTATATGGAAAATGGCTAGAGCAGCGCGAGCCCCCGCCACGCTCACAGTAGGAGATTATACCCATAGAATTAGCTCAGTAGGAGTGTACTGGTTTGATCCACAAACCATTACCACAGACAAAGCGGTTAGAGAGGTCTTGAAAAGACATAAAGCAGCATTTGCCCAGCACAAGCACGACTGCGGTAAAATCCCAGGTGTAGTAAACATTACAGGTCCCGATCCTAAGCCCCAGTAACAGTACGGCTTCCCCCAACAAGCCAAGGTAATTCAAAGTTTACTAAATCAAGGTTTCGACCCGTAGCATCGACAAATAATGGTTCATGGCAACTGACCATCGATTATAGGGAATTGAACAAAGTGACTCCCCTAGCAGCTCCCACCGTTGCCACGAGTCCCGAGACCATGTTAAAACAGGGATTCCAGTCGAAATATTTCACGGTATTGGACATCAGCAATGGCTTTTGATCCATACCACTGGACAAAGCATGCCAGTATAAATTTGCGTTCACCTTCCAGGGACAGCAGTACACGTGGACGTGCCTTCCACAAGGCTTCCGCAACTCCCCCTTCATCTTTCACAGACAATTGGCAAACGGGTTATCTAAATTTTCTCGCCCTGAATGCCTTGTTCAGTATGTGGACGACTTGCTCCGACAGACTGACACCAAGGAAGAGCACATTTCGCTTCTTTCCGAATTGTTAGAACTGCTCACAACAATTGGATGCAAAATTAAACCCAAGAAAGCCCAAATCCTCCAGTAAAAAGTCACATATTTAGGTACGGTCATCACGCATGGGAAGCGTGAAATAGAACATAAATGCATAGATTCCACTGTAAAATTGCCCTTGCCCCAAAACGCTACAGCACTCCGGTGGATTTTTAGGACTGGTTGGATATTGTAGAAACCAGACGGATTCGCCACAAAAGCAGCCCCACGTTCTGAGCTCCTAAAGAAACAGGTACCATGGAAATGGCTTCCACAGTACACGGATGCCGTGCATGTGTTGAAACGCACTCTAATCACAGCCCCCACTTTGCAAGCCCCAGATCCACACTCTCCATTCGCGATAGAGGTAGCGACCACCAACCGAACCCTTTCGGCCGTACTCCTGCAGGAAAGGCACGATCGTTTAGGACCCGTAGCCTATGCCCCACGAGTCTTAGATCCAGTGGAACAGGGATTTTTCACCTGCAAAAGGCACCTGTTAGCAGTTTTCTGGGCGGTACAGTACTTCTCGTACATTACCGGACTCAACCCAGTGACCATTTTGACCGAGCGCACCCCGACACAGCTTTTATTGGACGGCAGACTAAAAGACGGCACAGTAAGTGATGTGCCATCAATTACGGCAGAGGACGAGTTGAGTGTGAAACTGTGGCTTTAATTAGCTTAAAGATACCTGGCAGACTGAAGGCAGGGCCGGAGGTTGGCCACCTTTATACCCGAGCCCGAGGGGAGGAGGCACAGGCGGAGCCAGCAGGGGCAAGCCCAGGCACGTTACACACAGCAGGTATAATACAATACAGTGGTTTACCACATTCACCCCCTGTTTAAAAAAAGGAGTTCCGGCGGGGGTGAAGTGGACGGGTTGAATTATATATGGAGTCTGTCGGGGGCTTTGACTTTCCGCTGTGACCGCCGCAGTCCCGGCTGTGGTGTGGATACTGGTGCCGGATGAAGTGTTGAGGCCTGTGTGTCCAGGAGTGTGTCGTCTTCTGCGTCACCAAGTAGATGTGTGCCTGGCGACGGACCCTGAGGCTCTGGCGTGCCATGCACTGGGACTAGCAGAGTATGCCATGGCCCTGGTGCACCATGGGTAGCAATGGAGGGAGAAGGTGTCGGGTTGGGGGTAGTGGTGATGGTCGCTGGGGAACCTGTGGGTGCCAAATCCCGAAGGGAGACTGTGTCCTCCCGCCCGTCATGGTGTGCCACGTAGGCATATTGGGGGTTAGCATGGAGGAGACGGACCGTTTCAACCAGGGGATCCTACTTATGACTCCTCGCATGCTTCCGGAGGACGGGCACTGGGACCGTCAGCCAGGACGGGAGCGAGACCCCTGAGGTGGACTTCCTGGGGAAGACAAACATTCTCTCATGAGGGGTCACCTTGGTGGCGGTACACAGGAGCGACCGGATGGAGTGGAGTGCATCGGGAAGGACCTCCTGCCAGCAGGAGGCAGGGTGACTTCTAGACTGTAGAGCAAGAAGGACGGCCTTCCAGACCGACGCGTTCACCCTCTCTGCCTGTCCGTTCCCCCGGGGGTTGTAACTGGTAGTCCTGCTTGAGGCGATGCCCTTGGTAAGCAGGTACTGACGCAGCTCATCACTCATGAAGGAGGAATCCCGATCACTATGGATGGAGTTGGGGAAAACAAATAAGGTGAAGAGGCCGTGCAGGGCCTTGATGACCGTGGCAGAGGTCATGTCAGGGCATGGGATGGCGAAAGGGAAACGTGAGTACTCAATGATGTTGAGCAAGTACACGTTACAGACAGTGGAGGGGAGGGGCCCTTTGAAATCGGCCCCGAGGTGCTCAAAGGGGCGGGAGGCCTTTACCAGGTGTGCTCCGCCTGGAACGGGATGGACTCGTCTACTGCGTGCATTGCGGCCTTGGCAATATCTGCTTCGATGCGGTTGAAGGCCAGGCGTGCCTCAGCCGTCAAGGGAAGAAGGGTGGATTTAATGAGTGGGCGGGCCTTGTCCGCATAATTGGGGACCCACTGGGCATAATAGGAAAAGAACCCCAGGCATCTCTTCAGGGCCTTGAGGCAGTGGGGAAGGGTAAGTTCCAGAAGGGGGCGCATACAGTCGGGTTCGGGCCCTAGGACTCCGTTTTCCACAACGTAGCCAACGATGGCTAGGCGGGTTGTGCGGAAAACGCATTTCTCCTTATTGTACGTGACGTTAAGGAGCTTGGCGGTGTGGAGGGATTTTTGGAGGTTAGCGTCATGGTCCTGCTGGTCATGGCCGCAGATAGTGACATTATCCAGATACGGGAAGGTGGCCCGCAGCTCATACTGGTCAACCATTCGGTCCATCTCGGTTGGAAGACCGAGACCTCATTGGTGACGCCGAAGGGGACCCTGAGGAAGTGATGGAGGCGGCCATCTGCCTCGAAGGCAGTGTATTGGCAGTCCTCTTGGCGGATAGGGAGCTGGTAGTACGCGGACTTCAGATCAGTGGTGGAGAAGACTCGGTACTGCGCAATCTGATTGACCATGTCAGATATGTGGGGGAGGGGGTACGCATCGAGCTGCATGTACCGGATGATAGTCTAACTGTAGTCGATGACCAACCGGTGCTTCTCCCCAGTCTTGACGACCACCACTTGGGCTCTCCAGGGGTTAGTACTGGCCTCTATGATCCCTTCCCACAGGAGTCACTGGACCTCCGACCTGATAAAGGCCTTGTCCCGAGCACTGTATCGTCTGCTCCTAGTGGCGACGGGCTTACAGTCCGGGGTGAAGTTAGCGACGAGCAGGGGTGTGGTGACCTTAAGGGTCGAGAGGTTACAGACAGTGAGGGGGGGCAGGGGTCCATTGAACTCCAAGGTAACACTTTTTAGATGGCACCGGAAATCGAGCCCCAGTAGCATGGCAGCGCAGAGGTATGGGAGGACGTAGAGTTTGAAGTTTTTGTACTCAACGCCCTGTACTGTAAGGGTTGCAACACAGTACCCACGGACTTCCACGGTATGTGATTCGGAAGCCAGGGAGATTTTCTGGGTCGTGGGTAAGATTGGGAGGGAGCAGCGCCGTACCGTATCTGGATGAACGAAAGTCTCTGTGCTCCCGGAGTCGAAAAGGCAGGTCGCCTCGTGGCCGTTGATCCGGACGGCCATCATGGAGTTGGCGAGGTGATGCGGTCGAGGCTGGTCGAGGGAGATGGAGGCGAGCTGCGGAAGGTGGGCGGGCTGATCGAGGGTAGCGGAGGCCAGCTTACGATCGGGTGAGCAGGGGTTCGGGAGGCGGCGGGGTGATTCAAAGATGGCGGCCCCCAGGGGTCGCACGTGGCGTATGGCGGCGAAGATGGCGGCCTCCATGGGCTACACGCAGCGCTGCTGGGTTTAAAAACAGGACAGGCCTGGCAAACTTTAGCAAAATGGCCCTTCTTTCCGCACCCGTTGCAGGTCCCGCTCATCACTGGGCAGCGTTGTCTGGGGTGCTTACCCTGGTCACAGAAGTAACACTTTGGGACTCCGGAATTGGCAGGTTGCTGCGCGGCACAGGCTTGCCGCGCCCCCAGGTCGGGTGATGGCGGCGCCCATGACATCCATGAGGGTGCCGCGTGGTCGGAGGTGTAGGCATCCATGTTGTGGACGGCCACTTCTAACGACTCCGAAAGCTGTACTGTCTCTTGGAGGTCGAGTGTACCACTTTCTAGTAGGCGCTGGCGGGTGTAATTTGACATTATACCTGCGGCATAGGCGTCCTGGATCAATAACTCGGTGTGCTGGACAGCCGATACACTCTTACAATTGCAGTTCCGGCCGAGTACCCGCAATGCGCGCAGAAAGTCAGCTTCCGATACTCCGGGGCGCTGTCGCCTCGTGGCAAGGAGATGCCTATCGTACACCTCGTTGACTTTCCTGACATACTGTCCTTTCAACAGCGTTATCGCATCCACATACGAGACAGCGTCCCTGATAATAAGGTATACTTGCAGGCTCACCCGGGAGTTGTGAATTCGCAGCTTGTGGTGGAGGATTCGAAGCAGCGTAGCCAGTGTTCGAACGTGGTAGTGGCGTCGGCTGCTTGGGGGTCCAGCTCCAGGCGATCAGGTTTGAGTAATTGATCCATCATAAAACTTGAAGCTAATTAAATTGATGTGCCATCAATAACGACAGAGGACGAGTTGAGAGTGAAAATGTGGCTTTAATTAGCTTAAATTAACCTGCTGGCAGCCGGCTCCAGACTGAAGGCAGGGGCGGAAGTTGGTCACCTTTATACCCGAGCCCAAGGGGAGGAGCCACAGGCGGAGCCAGCAGGGGCAAGCCCAGGCATGTTACACACAGCAGGTATAATACAATACAGTGGTTTACCACAGTAAGCCAAATTCGAGCAGCGTGATGGACCCTACTCCTACAGGGACGCGACATTACCGTAAAACGGACAACAACGCACACGTTTCTGGCCGATAGTTTGCACTATGCAGGAACCTCACAAGTGCGAGATCATAGCCCCCAAGCACAGCACAGGCCCCTTTGTTCCCAAGTCGGTACCAAAGAAGACAGGTACCCGACCACAGACGACCCAGCCCACAGCCAAAGCATTGAGAATTTACGCAGATGGTTCCTCCACAGTCCTTGACGGAAAAAGGATCACAGGATGTGGGATTTATGTAGAGGACGCACAGGGATGGGCTTTAGAAGAAATTGCTTTAAAGTTGCCTGGACACTTAGGTTCGCAGGCAGCAGAGTTAGCAGCCATTGCTTACATTGTCCAGCACCCAGATTTGTTCCCGACCCCTGCAGACATATATTCAGACAGTTTGTACGTCTGCAACAGCCTAACAGAATTCCTACCCCTGTGGGAATCGAGAGGATTTATTTCCGCTGACGGAAAACCTCTACCCTCAGCCCCACTGCTCAAACATATCCTTCAGACAGCTAAAGGCAGGAAATATGGCATAGTCAAAATTCGAAGTCACCACCGTTCCTCCCCACCCAGTAATGTGAAAGATGACACCCTAGCGAAGGCAGGCTCATGATATTGCTACTTTTGGCAACCCGGAGTGCCCCAGTACACGCAGTTCAGGTCTCACAGACCAACATCCACGACTTAGCCCAGGCTCAGAAGGAAGACGAGGCATTAAAGGAAATTTTGAAAGGAAACTTCCCAGCCCCCTACAAAAAGGTTAGGAATTCCTTAACGATCCATGAGGGAATCGTTTTAAAAGATGGCATTTATGTAGACCCCCCCCCCCCCCCCCACAGGACAGGAATGAAATCATTTGTAAGTTCCATGACGGACATGGACACCAAGGGATTGAATCCACCCTTGCCCACCTCAGACCTCTCTGCTGGTGGCCTGATTTAAAAACCACGTATCCCATTACGTCGAAAACTGCCTGATTTGTGCACAGAACAACCCAGATAGATTTGCGAAAAAAGCCCAGCTACGACACACCCGCCCTGTGAATGGCCTGTGGATAAACCTTCAGTTAGATTATATTGGTTCCCCCCCCCCCCACCTGCAGAAATGGATACAAATATGTGTTGGTGGTAATCGACACATTTACGAAATGGGTCGAAGCTTTCCCCTCGAGAACAAATACAGCCAAGGCCATGGCAAAGATCTTAACCGAGCAAATTTTTACTAGATGGGGACTCCCCTGTAGTATTGAGTCGGACCAAGGTTCCCACTTTACAGGCAGGGTTATGAAAAATGTTATGACAATTTTTGGTATTAAGCAAAAGTTCCACATTGCCTATCACCCGCAGTCCAGCGGCATTGTGGAACGCATGAATCGGACACTAAAGGCCACACTTAGAAAAATGGTGCAGCAGCACAACACGACATGGGACACAGTGCTCCCATTCGCACTGATGTTTATTAGAAACACGGTGTCGAGTTCGACAGGATATACCCCCCATACCCTCATGACCGGACGACCCATGAAGGGTACCGAGTATTTATTCGGACTTGATTTGGCCAGCCCCGCAGTCACCGCCCTGACCCATGAGAAAGCAGTCCAGCACATGGTAGAAAATATTAAAGCAGCACAGCTCGCTGCAGCTGTTCGACTAGGCGCTAAACGAAAGCAGAGTAAGGCCTGCTTTGATAAGACAGTACACCCGACAGAGTATACAGATGGACAGCAAGTGATGGTCACCTTATACAACCCCAGCTCATACCTCTCACCTAAATTTGCAGGACCCTATTCAATCTCGGACAAAGTAAGTCCCTCAGTTTATAAAATCACGTATCCAAACGAAAATCCGGATGGTTCCATGTCAATCAGCTTAAGGTTTATGGAACGCAGTGCAGCCACTCACACCATCTCTCATTGGCGATGGCAGACAATGAGGACCCGCCCACTGACAACCCGAGTTCCCCCTCCCCCAGCAGCAGCAGCACGTCCACAAACATGACCTTGACCCCGCCCCCAGGATCAAATTTCACACTGACGCTTGATTCGGCTGCTAGCGATAGCGACAGCACAACTGAAGCCCCTGAGAGATCCGAACATTGCACACACAGTCCAGGCCCCAGACACTACAGCCCCAAAGACACCGACCAGGGTATGTTCAGCCCCTTTGAGACAATTTATTTTCCCACACCGGAACCTGACCCATCACCCGACGATAGCGACACCCCCCTTGCCCAGACTGCCGTACGGAACATGAAACAATGGCACCGTGATAATTCCTGTCGCCTGACACGGAATGATGAAATGGACCCCACATCGGCACACGCCACATTAGCACGCAACCTCCACACGTGAGTTTGCCACCCGGGAGATGGTGATGACTCCGAGTTTGACTCCCATCATGGTTTGACTCCCCTTTGTAACCGTTTTCAGAATGGAACCTTGAGGTGTCCAGATGATGAGAGTCAGGAACCGATTGAGATTTACGGTGTCCTGTACTCTAATGGAACCTACCCGCTTTTCTTGTTTAGTTTGTTTTAAATGTTGTTCCTTTTCTCTTGTACGATTTTGTGTGTCGGCCTCTCGGACACTTTCTTGATCCAGTCATAATTACTCTTCTGACGCCACATGGCAGTTAAAGAAACAAGTTTGTTGGAGCCTCTATATTTACAAATTCTTACCGCTCTTGGAAGGTCACTCAGGCAGTGGAGTAACGGCACTTATCCCCGCCCTGCCTGAGGACCCCCTATACATTTGGTCAGCCAAGCTCGGGTAGCGGAGTAACGGCACTGATCACCACCCTACCCGGGGATTCCACCCATTCTTACCCTGCCGCGGCTCATACCAGTTGGAGAGTTGTTTTCGAAACTCTTTTGCTGTTCTTTTTCATTCCTGTGGTTTAAAGAATGCATTTTCCCACAACTTTTGCCCCCTTCTGGCGACCCTTCGGTTGCTATCCCTCACCTACTATTTACATGTCAGAATCACTTGGTTGGAAAAACGAGTTTGCAGAGGACGGAGATATTGCCCGCCCACTCAGCCCAACAAACACAGGCTACGAGAGTGCTCGCACTGTGACACAGAACTTTTCCGGATGTCTTGTCTCCAAAATGATTGTTTTTTAACAAAATGAGGAAGTCACATATGGTGATGATTCTAATGGGAAATTGACATTAAGGAGAAAGACAGACAAACGAGATATTAAGCAACAAGATAATAACAGATATTATGCTTGTTCCCCTGGGAAGATACGAAGATACTTACAGACGGAGAAAAGCCTGAACTAGATGAAGACGACCCTGATGATCTACGTCATGATCGTCGCTGGAACAGTACAGTTGCGTGCGCTACCTACCCCTACCTCCCTCACCACAGGCCCCGAACACGACTACTCAACACAACACCCCCAGCCTGGACACTACACCACACAGAGACCCAGCCACCGATACCCCACATGGTGTGAGAATCTCGTTAAGTGGTATTCCCTGTCATACACAATGGAAGCCTTACTAGTCAGCCATATTGTGCAGTGTCAGATTGCGGAAATGGAGAAGGACAGCCTCCAGTATACACCTTTAGAGCCCCTTTCCTCGGACTCCAGCAAACCCCACAGTCTTTCTGAACCTCTCTCTTTAATAAATTCTGCGGTTGTTGTTTCGTTAATAAAGCTTATTTTTCTGTGTACGAATGTTAGTGATAAAAAGAAATGTGATGCTGCTATTGGATTTTTGTATTGTAAGATAAGTTCTTGGATTGTGAAATAGCAGCATGAGTGTAGTCTAGTTAGAGAAGGTTAGAGGTTCCCTTTTTATTATTTATAAGGAGAATGGAATATAGCATTGAATGTTCAATGGCCCCTTAGGAATTTTTAGATATGTGTTGTATTAGGGAAATTTAGGTAAATGTTTGTTGACCCATAGGACAGAGTAGGGTAGAACCTGTCCTTGATTAAGGGTACCCAGCATTTCAGAGAACAGGAGAAGACCCAGTATTGTGATCCTTCGCGTTGAAGATCAAGAGGATGGAGTGTAGCCATCTGGGATGGCCACTTACAACTAGGGACTGAGAAACTCGCAAAACCGAGTAGGTAAAATGGACAAGCCAAGACTCAGGCAGGCTCAGAGCCTGAAATGTATATTTGCAAGCAAGAAGTCCAGACAGTATCGAAACTCCGACCAATCAGCATTTTGATGGGGCCGATTAGCATTTGATGGCCCATTTTCACCAGAACAAAGGACTGGTACTCAAGCAACCAGGACAGTCCCAGACATTTTGGCGCCACTCCCTGTTCAGGGGAAACGCAAACAATGGGGTCAGTGACCACTTGGGACATGCCCAGCCATCCAGATCCCCGCCCACTTATTGGTTAGGAATCGAACAGAGTGATCAGGGATCTCCCAATTAGTAGGGCCCAAACTGAAGGACTGTCAAAAGAGCGCGAAAACCCCAAAGTATAAGAAGAAGAGTTCGCGATATGTTCGTCCTCCCTTGGACCTGGTACCCTGGTCACGGCCATCGCCAAGTGCAGCAACACCAGAAGCAAGTACAAGATCAACGCTCGCTACCAGACGGATGAGCCCAGCTGAGCAGCAGTTACTCCTTCGGACTCGATAGATCCAGAACCGAACAGCGGCCACTGTTTCTCTCACATAAGCCGGGTGCCCGAAGTTAGGTACAGATTGTCTTAGTCGATAGGTGTAGTTAACTAGTAGTGTTTAAATTGCATGACTAATTGTGTGTAAATAAAGTACCCTTGACCTTGAACTAACTAACTGGTGTTTGGCTCTTTGATCGATAGCCAGTTGAACCTTGTGGTGGTATCATTTGATATCTGCCGACTCTGAGCATTAGAACATAGATACCAAAAGAAAGGAGGGCAAATTCACTGATTGCCATAATTAGAACAGAGCCATAGGAAAAGACAGAGGAAAAGAAACTCACAACAATGGGTATGGGGTGGTGGTGTCGACTTATGTGGGGTGCTCTTTCCAAGGGTCGGTGCAGACCAGATGGTCCAAAGGTAAAATTGCTCAGAACCTCAGACTAGAATCCTCTGTCATAATGCTTCAGTTTCAATGTGGCAGCAAAACCCACTGGTGCTCAAAGTGGCAGCATTCTTAATTCGGGCCAGTTGCATTCAACATTTTAAAAAAAAGATGAGCAGAGTTTATTTCAGAAAACACAGACACCAGTTTAACTGCTCCAGGCTCAAAAACACAACCTTGTGCTTTGGTTTGGGATCTGACCAGATTTTCTGGGAGGAAATCTCCAAAGGAGGGTGGGGTCTGACAGGACCAGAGGGATTGGAGAAATTGGCAGGGGAATCGACTTGGGCTGAAAAGACTGCATTATTGACTCGAATATCTCCGATATGCATTTAACAGGAGCAGGTGGGTGGTTTGAAAAGCATCATAATGACCCTTGGCGTGTAAAAATAATTTACATCTTACTTTAGATCCAGGAATAAATCAGTCACTGATTTATAACCGGAGATATCGCGTGCCCTTCTCCCCTTTGCACTTCTTAAGGTAATTGAGCAAAGTGCTGTCTCTGGAGGTTCTCTCCTCAGACATTGGATTGGATTTTATTTATTTTCACGTGTACCGAGGTACAGTGAATTTCACCTCTGCTGTTATTTCAGATATGCCGGAGTTTTATCTGAGGCAGTTGGTTAGCTCCGCTTGCACTTCCCCAGAGGTGCTGGGGACCTCTGCCGAAAAGGTCTCTGTGGGGTCCCCCGGAGCTCCACATGTCTCATCCTGTGACATGGCCACCAGTCTCAGACTCATGTACATGTCGAGGCGGGGCAGCTCCCGTGACTAACTTTGCAAAGTCACACAACTAAAATGTGGGAGAAGCTCAGCCACACGCAAGGGGTTAATAGGCTGGACTGGTCGACCGGCAGGGGACATAGTATGAATTGGCAAGACACGGGGGAATGAAAGAATAGTTTGCAATGATCGCGGTGACACTGTGTGAACAGTTCGAGAGCGGAGGCCGGTCGGTTGGGGAGCGAATGGCCAAATACCCCGACTCACACACCTCGAAATAACAGGCCATTCAAACAGCCAAACTCAAGAGATTTCACAATGAACACACGACAAAACCACCCATGGGGGTCACTAGTCCTCATTACCCAATGTGAACAATCGTTAGATTAACCCCCAGTGATTCCTCAACCAAAATCACCCTCTTCCCCCCCCCCCCGCAACACAGCCCCCCCCCCCGCAACACAGCCCCCCCCCAAACACAAACACCCCTCTCCCCACCCCCACCCCTCGACACACCCTCCCCCCAGCCACACACACTCCCCACACCACACTCCTCCCCCCCCCACACACACACTCCCCCACCCACACATCCCTCTCCCCACCCCTCGACACACCCTCCCCCCAGCCACACACACTCCCCACACCACACTCCTCCCCCCCCACACACACACCCACACTCCCCCACCCACACATACACCCCCCCCAACACAAACACCCCTCTCCCCACCCCCACCCCTCGACACACCCTCCCCCCAGCCACACACACTCCCCACACCACACCCCTCCCCCCCCACACACACACTCCCCCACCCACACATCCCTCTCCCCACCCCTCGACACACCCTCCCCCCAGCCACACACACTCCCCACACCACACTCCTCCCCCCCCCCACACACACCCACACTCCCCCACACACACCCCTCCCCCACACACACCCCTCCCCCACCCACACACACACCCACCCACACAAACCCCCACCCACACACACCCCTCCCCCCCACACACCCCTCCCCCACACACACCCCTCCCCCCACACACACACACTCCCCCCCCACACACCCCTCCCCCCACACACACACACTCCCCCCCCACACACCCCTCCCCCCACCCACACACACCCCTCCCCCCCCACACCCCTCCCCCACACACACACCGCTCCCCCCCCCCACACACCCCTCCCCCCACACACACCCCTCCCCCCACACACACACACTCCCCCCCACACACCCCTCCCACCCCCCACACACCCCTCCCACCCCCCACACACCCCTCCCACCCCCCCACACACACACACACCCCCCCCACACACACACACCCCCCCCCACACACACCCCCCCCCCCCACCACACCACCCCCCCACACACACCCCCCCCCCCCACCCACACCCCCTCCCCCCCCACACACACCCCCCCCCCCCCCACACACCCCCCCCCCACCACCCCCCCCCACCCACACACACCCCACCCCCACACACACCCCTCCCCCCCCACACACCCCCCCCCCACACACACCCCCCCCCACACCCACACCCCTCCCCCCCACACACACCCCCCCCCCCACACACACCCCCACCCCCCCCCACACACACCCCTCCCCCCCCACACACACCCCCCCCCCCCCCACACACCCCCCCCACCCCCCCCACCACCCACCCCCCCCCCCCCCACACACCCCCCCCCCCCACACACACCCCCCCCCCCACACACACCCCCCCCCCCACACCCCCCCCCCACACACACCCCCCTCCCCCCCCACACACACACCCCCCCCCCCCCCACACACACCCCCCCCCCCACACACCCCCCCCCCCCCACACACCCCCCCCCCCCCACACACCCCTCCCCCCCCACACACCCCCCCCCCCCACACACACCCCACCCCCACACACACCCCCCCCCACCCCCCCCCACACACACACACACACACACACCACCCCCCCCCACACACACCCCCCCCCCCCCACACACACCCCCCCCCACAAACCCCCCACACACACACACACACACCCCCCCCACCCCCCACCCCACCCCCACACCCCCCCACCCCTCCCCACACCCCCCACCCCCCCCCCACACACACCCCCACCCCCCCCACACACACCCCCCACCCCCCCCACACACACCCCCCACCCCTCCCCACACACACCCCCACCCCTCCCCACACACACCCCCACCCCTCCCCACACACACCCCCACCCCTCCCACACACCCCACCCCTCCCCCACACACCCCCCCCACCCCTCCCCACACACACCCCCCACCCCTCCCCACACACACCCCCACCCCTCCCCACACACACACCCCCACCCATCCCACACACACACCCACTCCTCCCCACACCACACACCCCCACTCCTCCCCACACACACACCCCCACCCCCCCCCACACACACACCCCCCCCTCCCCACACACACACCCCCACCCCTCCCCACACACACACCCCCCACCCCTCCCCACACACACACCCCCACCCCTCCCCACACACACCCCCACCCCTCCCCACACACACCCCACCCCTCCCCACACACACACACATACCCTCCACACCACACACACACACACCCCTCCACACACACACACACACCTCTCCACACACACACACACACCCCTCTCCCCCCACACACACACACCCTTCTCCCCACACACACACACCCTCACCTCCCACACACACACACCCTTCTCCCCACACACACACACACCCTTCTCCCCACACACACACCCTTCTCCCCACACACACACCCTTCTCCCCACACACACCCTTCTCCCCCCCACACACACACACCCCTTCTCCCTACCACACACACCCTTCTCCCCCCCACCACACACCCTCACCCACCCCCCCCCCCCACACACCCCCCACTCCCCCCACACACACCCCTCCCCCCCACACACACCCCTCCCCCCCCACACACACCCCTCCCCCCCCACACACACTCACCCCACTCCCCCACACACACACACCCCACTCCCCACACACACACCCCCTATCCCCCCACACACACACCCCTCTCCCCCCACACACACACCCCACACCCCACACACCCCTCTCCCCACACACCCCCTCTCCCCACACACCCCCTCTCCCCACACACCCCTCTCCCCCCACACCCCTCTCCCCACACACCCCTCCCCACACACACACCCCCTCCCCACACACACACCCCTCCCCACACACACACCCCTCCCCACACACACACCCCTCTCCCACACACACACACCCCTCCCCACACACACACACACCCCCCTCCCCACACACACCACACCCCTCCCCACACACACACCCCTCCCACACACACACTCCCCTCCCCACACACACACCCCCCCCCCTCCCCACACACACACACACCCCTCCCCCACACACACACCCTCTCCACACACACACACCTCCCCACACACACACACCCCTCCCCACACACACACACCCCTCCCCACACACACACACACACCCCTCCCCACACACACACACACCCTTCTCCCCACACCACCCCTCTCCCCGCACCCACCCCTCTCCCCGCACCCTCACCCTCTCCCCGCACCCTCACCCTCTCCCCGCACCCTCACCCTCTCCCCGCACCCTCACCCTCTCCCCGCACCCCCCCCTCACCCCGCAACCCCCCTCACCCTGCAACCCCCCTCACCCTGCAACCCCCCTCCCCACACACACACACCCACCCTCTCCCCACACACACACACCCACCCTCCCCACACACACCCCCTCACCCCCCTCCCCACACACACACACCCTCTCCCCACACACACACCCCTCTCCCCACACACACACCCTCTCCCCACCCCCCCTCTCCCCTCTCCCCACCCCCTCTCCCCACCCCCCTCTCCCCACCCCCCTCTCCCCACCCCCCTCTCCCCCACCCCCCTCTCCCCACACACACCCCCTCTCCCCACACACACACACACCCTCTCCCCACACACACACACACACCCTCTCCCCACACACACACACCCCCTCTCCCCACACACACACACCCCTCTCCCCACACACACACACCCCTCTCCCCACACACACACACCCCTCTCCCCACACACACACACCCTCTCCCCACACACACCCCCCCTCTCCCCACACACACCCCCCCTCTCCCCACACACACCCCTCTCCCCACCACACACCCCCTCTCCCCACACACACCCCTCTCCCCACACACACCCCTCTCCCACACACACCCCCCCTCTCCCCACCCCCCTCTCCCCACACCCCCCTCTCCCCACACCCCCCTCTCTCCACACACTCCCCCCCCCTCTCCCCACCCCCCCTCTCCCCACCCCACCCCCTCCCCCAACCCCCCTCCCCCCACCCACAACCCCTCTCCCCACCCCCCCTCCCCCACCCCCCCCACCCTCCCCCAACCCCCCTCTCCCCACCCCCCCTCCCCCACCCCCCTCCCCCCCTCCCCACACACACACACCCTCTCCCCACCCCCCCTCCCCCCTCCCCCCTCCCCCCCTCCCCACACACACACACCCTCTCCCCACCCCCCTCTGCCCACACACACACCCTCTCCCCACACACACACACACCCTCCCCCCCCACACACACACACTCTCCCCACACACACACACACACTCTCCCCACACACACACACACCCTCTCCCCACACACACACACACACCCTCTCCCACACACACACACACACCCTCTCCCCACACACACACACACCACCCTCTCCCCACACCCCCTCTCCCCACCCCCCTCTCCCCACCCCCCTCTCCCCACCCCCTCTCCCACCCCTCTCCACCCTCCCCCCCTCTCCCCACACACACCCCTCTCCCCACACACACACACACCCTCTCCCCACACACACACACACACCTCTCCCCACACACACACACCCCCTCTCCCCACACACACACACCCTTCTCCCCACACACACACCTTCTCCCCACACACACCCTTCTCCCCCCCACACACTCACACACCCTTCTCCC